>NC_142937.1:91274836-91294836 GCF_046866305.1 Octopus bimaculoides | reverse complement strand
ATTATTTACATTTGGCGGATATTTGTCCTCATCTTGTTTGTTGTTAACACAACATTTCGGCTGATGTACCCTCCAGCCTTCATCAGGTGTCTTGTTAGCATACCAGGCAAAACGCTTAGCGGCATATCATCAGTCTTTATGTTCTGAGTTCAAACTCCGCCAAAGTCAACTCTGCCTTTCATCCTTTTGGGGGTCGCTAAATTAAGTACCGGTAAAACACAGGGGTCAATGCAATTGACTTATCTTATCCACCCAAAATTTCAGGCCTTGTGCCTTCAATAGAAAGGAATATTATTGTTGTTGTTCTTGTATCTCTGCAGTGGTTATTTGTTACTTACATGCTTTTGAAGAGAATTTTTCCGGTATATTCTGGAGCCCTTCATTAAACCTGTCCATGTGGCATCAATTCGGCTTTGCATTAACCGACATTTCTCGGAACCATCTTCGACATTTCCCATTTCAACCAATTTCTAGCAAAGAGAAACAAACATTAAAATTAACAACATATAAACAAAAAACAAAACTTAGAGCAACAAAACAAAACACATATATACATGTATGTACGTTTGTGTGTGTGTGAGTGTGTGGTTATCTCCCCTGTCGGTATATGAAACTGTGCTTTCTTGCAGCTTTTAGCTCTTATTTCTAGCAATACAGGTTCTACCCAGCATCCTCAGTCACAATTAGTGACAAATGAATTTTTCCTTTTTGGTTTTATTTTGTTTATATCTGCCTTCATTATTTTATAATCTTCACATTAACATTTCGCTAAATCTGCAATAAATTGATAAGGTAAATATATATCTACTGTCAGTCTGGATTTAGACAAACCATATGGTGATGGAGTAGTCACTACTGACAAGCTTGTAATTTTTCAGGCAAAACTAGTCTAATCTAGTGATCTGGCTTCGCTTATGAAGCAACTATAGGAGGAATTCTCTGATTGAGCCATTCACCCTTGGAAACATGTTCATCATCCTTAAGCAACCCTTATTCGGGGACCTTTTCAGTAGGATGGGCCACTCAACCTGAAGAAAATTTTAACTGAGTCCCACCTTTAAGTCCATGTGCTGTTTATGTTGATGAAATCACCATGCCACACACATATGGTTGTGATGCATGTGCCTGGTCTACCCTTACCAGACGGGTAATCATGATGGGTATACTAGGCTTTGTATATTTGTACCCCAATGTCATTTTGATGGCATGCACTGCTCTTTCACTCATCATCCAGTGTTTTAAATCCGGCTTTTGTCCCCATTAATGGGGGTGGCTAGATCTACCTCAATGCCATAGCAAACGATGTAGGCAGGTGCAGCCCACCCCAACCTTTGAGCTGGCTGTAAAAACATTACATTGTACTATGAATGTGCACCATACATTGTGGATTGTCTGTGCTATGAACTGAACATGAACTTAGCTCTTAGCTTGATTATTCTGAATTGATCAAGGTTTGTCGTTGAAAGTTGGCTGGATTGTAAAAATGCTCTTTTATTCATATCTGGAAGATTTACTTATTAAAATTAGTAAACAGACCTAAATGAATTTAACTTGTTGTACTTTTGAAGATGTTCTTTGGGGTAACGTGAAATATTGAACTTCAGATAGAATAAAGTAAAATGTAGATATGAATAAAAGGTGCGTAGATTATGAATTTTGATTGAAAGAATGGGGCCTAAAACAAAATATTGCAGGGGTCTGCATCTAACCCATGCTGGCATTGAAAAATGGAAACTTTTGTTTTTTAGTCTTTTTCGTGTCTGTTGTTTTTTGTATTGTTTTTCATTTTTTTTCTAGTTTATTTTTTCTTTTTTTTTAGCAGAATATGAAGAAAACATGTCAATTCTGACAGATTCTAAGGATGGAATACATAATGGTAAAATTACTACATTTCAAAACATTATGTATGGTAAGAAGAATTCCACATTTGGCCATCCCACTGACTATTTCAATTAGATATAGATATATACATATATGTATGTATGTATGTATGTATGTATATATAGATGTGTGTATGTGCATGTAAGCAACATGTGTGTGTAGTATATGTTAAGTGCATGTATGGCTTGAGTGTGTATATATGTAAGTATACATGCGTGTCTGGAGTATGTATGTAAAAAAGTGAATGCATGAATGTGTTTGTGTGAGAGAGAGTGCGTGCGTGTGTGTGTGCGTGCGTGCGTGTGTGTGTGTGCATGCGTATGTGCATGATTAACATACTTTGGTACATCTATGAAATTGGAAAAAAAAAAAATCAAAATACTAAAATGATCAAAGATTGATCAGCCTTTGATTATATCTTTGACTGCATATGTCAGATAACTGAAGATTCAATACACACACGCACACGCGCGCACACACACACACACACACACACACACATTCCATATCGTTCTTCAAGCAAACATGAAACACTTATTAGACTCACATACACACACATTGCAATATTCTACACACATCCTCATACTTTAAAATACACCACCCAACCATACATACACACTAACATAGTCTACAGTTGGTATTCCCAAACATTAAAATGCACTACGCACACACACGCACACACACACACGTACACTCACAAGCACACACACACATTGAGATATTCTACACACATGCACATTCTATTACATTAGAATATATCATACACAAACATACACATACACATTCGTGCCTTAAAAAGTATTACACATATATACACATTCTCATATATTACAATATATTCCACACACACACACACACACATTTGCATACGTACATACATATACACACACATACATGCATACATATACACATACATACACACACATACATACACACACATACATACACTATACATACATACATACATACATTAGAAATACATGCATATATATACTCATACACACACAAACAAATAGGTGCAGGCTAGGCTGTGTGGTAAGAAGTTTACTTCCCAAGCGCATGGTTCAAGGTTCAGTCCCACTATGTGGCATCTTAGCAGTTTGGCAAAGGAGACTGATAGAATAAGTACCAGACTTAAAAAAAAAAGTAGTCACTGGCGTTGATTCGTTCGACTAAAGTTCTTCAAAGTGGTGCCCCAGCATGGCCACAGTCTAACGAAAGAACTTTGCATACCTTCTCTCATACTGATCTGTGTATGTTAATGAGTGAGTATACATGTATACTTAAGTGCCGGTGTCGCCTGACTGGCACCCGTGCTGGTGGCACATAAGAAGCACCATTCGAGCATGGTCGATGTCAGTGCCGCCTGACTGGCTCCCATGCCTTCAGCATTTAAACAGTACCCACTATACTCTTGGAGTGGTTGGCGTTAGGAAGGGCATCCAGCTGTAGAAACTCAGCCAGATCAGATTGGCGCATGGTACAGCCTCCCGGATTGCTAGTCATCAGTCAAACCGTCCAACCCATGCCAGCATGGAAAGCGGATGTTAAACAATGATGATGATGATGATGATGATGGTGTGTGTGTGTGTGTGTGTGTGTGTGTGTGTGTGTGTAATGATATTCTAATGCACGTGTGTTTGCATGATAGTAATTTGTAGTGTGTATAATGACAGTGTGTGTGTTTGTGTGTGTGTGTGTGTGTGTGTGTGTGTGTGTGTGTGTGTGTGAGAATGTAATGTTAGTTTAGTGTGTATGCGCCATTTTATGAATGTATATAATATCAATGGTGATATGTATATGAGCATATGAATGCGTGTGTACAATGAGGGTGTGTTTGTGTATGTATATATAATGTTTGTTTAGTATGTGTGTGTGTGTGTATATATACATATATGCATATACAGATATACATTTACACACACACACACACACATATATACACACACATACACATATATATACACACATACACATATATATATATATATATATATATATACATACACACACACATATATACACGCATTACCATTGCATACACCCATAATTAGATGCATGCTAAACTATTAAATAAATGTGTGTGTGTGTGTGTGTGTGTGTGTGTGTGTGTGTGTGTGTGTGTGTGTGTGTGTGTGTGTACAGTGAAAGAGATATTATTATGATACACTATGCAAGATATGTTTAAAAAAATATATTTACATTAAGGGAACCTTTCAAAATCACAGAAAGAAAACTATAAGCTTTAGCATGATTCAATAACCCCTATTTTTTTCTTTTTTTTTTTTTTTGTTTCTAACATAAAAGAAAAAAGGGTACAAACTGCCCCCAAAAACCACCACCACCACCACCACTTTGTTATTTTCTGATTTTCATTTTACATTTTATTTTTAGAGTTCCCTAATCAATCTGGTGCAGGATTGCATTTTTTTTATTATTTTTAGTTTTTAGAATAGAGACACACACACACACACACACACACACACACACACAGAGGTACGTACACATACATAGTTGCATCCCCTTACACAATACATTTACATACATGCATATACACTTCCACACAAACACACCGAAATATTTACATATGCACAGTTACATCCCCTTATACACACACACACACATATGTGTGTGTGTGTGTATGTATGTAAATACATATGCATACACTTACACACTGAAACAGGCACACATATATTGAGGCATATACACACACAGGCATTTGCATACCATTACGTATACACACACACACACACACACACACATACACACACAGAGTCACACACACAACAGAGTAGCGATTACAGAGGAGGAGGAGGAGAGAGATGAAGGGAAGGTGAGAGAGAGAGAGAAGTGAGAGGTATTTACACATGCACAATTCCACTCTTGTACACACACACACACACACACACACACACACATATATATACACACACACACGCGCGCGCGGATATTCACATAGGCCTCTACACAGGAAAACAGTACACACACACACACACGTACATTCATTTAGGCCTCTATATACACACACATATATGCATATACATACACACATGCATATTCATATAGGTTTCTACACGGGAAAACATACACACGCAGATGCATTCACAACGAACCAATAACGAAAGCTGATTTCCCTGTGTTCGTTTCACCCCCACCCACCCCCAACAGCCCAGTACTACTAACTCTTCGTAGAATAACATTAGAAGCATTATTAACTAGTTTTATATTTCATTCCTTTGCTCTTTATGGCCCTTTTACTGTTCCCTGTTCTCTCTTCTGTTTTATTCAGTGTACCATGTATATATATTTTGGGCTTTCATACTCCCCATAATAGCCTCTGCTTCCAAGAAACACAGGAGGGCAGGATGAGGGGATGGCAACCTCATCTAGGATGCTTCAAATACCACCACCCTAAGAAAGCAGAGAGCATCGATGGAGATTGATGCAGTGAACAGCACGGACTGTTTGAAAGCATGACTGGGTGGTTAAGGAGCTCACTTTGCAAATCTGTGGTTTCAGGTTCGATCCCACTGCATGGCACATTGGGCAAGTGTCATCAACAATAGACCCGGGCCAACCGATGCATTGTGAGTGGGTTTTTGTAGATAGAAACTGTGTGGAAGTCCGTCGTGTGTGTGTGTGTGTGTGTGTGCGTGCAAGCATGTGTGTGTTGTGTGTGTGTGTGCGAGTTGTAATCTCCTTGCTCACTTTGCCTCATGATTTAGATGTAAACGAGTGTCACTTTCGGACGAGTGCTATCCTTTGTTTCACCCCCAAATTCCTTCTGACCCATGCAAGCATGGAAAAGTGGACGTTAAAACGCATGATGATAAATGCATTATTATAACCTGAATTCAAATCCTGCTGAGATTAACAAATCAAGTTGGGAGTGGAATCTGTTGTCAGCTCGTCTGGACTGAAACAAGCAAAGCAAAGCAAAGCAAGCGCACGCGCACGCGCGCACACACACACACACACACACACACACACACGCACACACACACACGCACACACACACGCACACACACACGCACACACACACGCACACACACACGCACACACACACGCACACACACACGCACACACACACACTTCAGAGAGAAATAATTCAAACTTTCTGGGGTCTAAAAAAAAAAGTATAGAATCGAATGTGTGATGGTTTTATACCAGTGTTAAGAAATCAATATTATTAGATTGTGATTGGTATTGATTTTAGTTAATGTTGATTAGTTACAGTTAAAATTAAAATTAAAACTAAAAAAAAAAAAAATAGAAAAACTATAACCCCCAAAAAAATAACAAAGGACCTACTTTTTTAAGTTTGGTGAAATCTTGTCTTGAAAGGTTCTTGTCATGTTGGATATCTGAATGGAAGAAAAATGAAATAAATTTTAAATTGGAAATTAAGTTTTTTGTGTGTGTGTGTTTTTTTTTTTTCTCCATTTTCTGATTACTTTTCCAAATTAAGACGAAAGAAAAAAAAGGTAACATTTATAATTATATCATTATAATAATGAAAACCGAAGCTGGTACAAATCCCGGATTTATAAACATCGTATCAGGGGTAAACTGTGTCGCCTTCTAAAAACCGATCGAAGCATAAATAAAGTGCGCCGCCAACATTATCGTATGGTGATTGTGAAAGTGAAAAGGCGGTGGAACGGCAGTTTGGGACATGTCTAAAGAAGTTCACAGATTCAATTTAAGTAAAAAAAATTTCGTTTGTGAGAAAGAGAGGAGGGGGGGAGATAAAAGAAAAGAAAGGAAGAAAGAAAACGTGAATGAATGCAAACAATTGTGAACGATGACGATGACGATGACGACGACAAACGGCTGTACTTTTTCAAGGGGAACAACTTTATTACAAAGTGCTCTCCCGTTAACTTCAATTCGGCAATTTATAACTTTTTTTTTTTTTTTTTGTGATGACTACCTCATGAATATATTTATTTCTCAGTAGTAAAACTGTTTTGAATTCGATCCAATATGTTTGCTCAATAAAGCTCTACGTGTACAGGTATTGCCTTGGGGAATAACACTAATGCATTTTTAAAGTACAATTCATTTGTGTGCTATAGCGAAAGTAAATACGCACTTCTGACAATCAGACCAACACACTTCAATCATAGTTATTGATGTCTAGGTTTTGTACAAAGCTTCATATATTTGAAATGAGGGTGAAGTAAAAACGGGGTCGACGCAAATACTTGTTGGACGCTTCATTTCATCGACCACAGTTGGATGGAAAAAGCTGGCATCTGTGGAATCGAACCTCAGAAGGGAAAAGCACTTAACCCAAGTCCCGGAGTACTTAAATTTCTGAATATTACTTTTAAATTTTTACAAATGATTGAAAATACGTTAAAATGAAGAAAAAAATCATTATTAAAATTCCTTTACTTCAAGTAGAAATGGAAATACTCGGTGTCCTTGGACATTGAGACAATGTGATATAGCTTATTTAATATTCCCATTTAGTGTCCTATTTATAGGACAGTGGGACTTAATGGGTTAAGTAAATTGCCTTAAGATATTTCGTTCAACGCTTTGCTACCTTTTACTACAAGACGCTGCTGCTGTTGTTTAACCACAGGTCAACACTGACTGAGTAGACCTGATCAAAGATGTTCTAGCTTTTGCTATCACATTTTGTATTTTCCAGCATTATGTGTTTAATACCACATGACTGAATGGTTTAGTTCACTTTGCTATCACGCGGTCCTGGGTTCGATCTTACTGCATTCTACTTTGAGCTTAATGTCTTATTTCCTATAGTTTCGTGTCATCCCGGGTTCTGTGAAGGGAAATGGATAGGTGAAAACTAAGAAGAGGCTCACTGGATGGACTATACCTGTAATTCAGCCAACCTTAACACACGGGGACCCTCGATTCGGTCTACTCAACCATTAATATGAAAATTTAATAAGTGCATAGTTCACTTGATCAAACAGCTGAATGGTCATCGTCGAAGTCGACAGAGATCCATCTACAGTATCAAATGTATTTTTCTCTATTATCCAACGAGGCCTTCCTTTTTCGAAGATGCTAAGACATAACGAGGGTATTTTGCTAGCTATTTCTAGCTGATCGAGCGACTCTATAGCGATTCCCTTGTTAGTTCGATATAATCATATGATCGATATGGTGAAAGGATTTAACTTGAAATCGTGAACCCTTATTGACTTCGATGATGACCATTCAACTGTTTGATCAAGTGAACTATGCACTTATTAAATTTTCATATTAATGGTTGAGTAGACCGAATCGAGGGTCTCCGTGTGTTAAGGTTGGCTGAATTACAGGTATAGCCCATCTAGTGAGCCTCTTCCCAGTTTTCACCTATCCATTTCCCCTCACAGATCCCGGGACGACACGAAACTATAGGAAATAAGACATTAGCTCAAAGTAGAATGCAGTAAGATCGGACCCAGTTGGATCAGATTTGATATGGCGGTAAACAGTAACTAGACATTAAGCCCCTACATTTAAGTAGGCAAGAAGACCCTATATTTAAGTTGGCAAAGCTACCTTGCTATATTTTCCATTGTGTCCTTTAGTAATTCAAGGTTGTGCGTTCACAGATTTTTTTTCCTTTCTGGTTTGAACCCGTAAACGTTGCTGGTATGTATGTCAACTTAAATATCGGGTCTTTCTGCTTACTTAAACGTAGAGCCTTAATGTTTAGTTACTGTTGCTTAGCTCCAAATCGATCCTGATCCAACTGACCAATGGTAAGGGCCCACTACCTGGACGTATGTAGAACATCACCTGGTGTGTTCTTATTTAGGACTTTAGGAAGTGAGTTGATGGAGATTTGATCTCTGTCTCAAGCCGAGTGATCACGCAGAAGGCCGCGATGTGCCCAATAAAAATAAAGGGCTCTTTATGCTTTATCGGAACTCGGGATTTTTATGCATATACCAAATAAGGGATCTTTATATTTAATTAGAACAGTAGTTTTTATGATTAGTCAAGGGGTTTTTTTTTGTCTCAAGTTAAATCCTTTTACCATATCGATATGGTAAAAGAGTCGCACGATCAGCTAGAAATAGTCAGCAAAATACCCTCGTTGTACGTTGCCTCGTTGTACGTGTGTGTGTGAGTGTATAAGAGACGGTAAGTACAATGAACAATAAAAAGACAACACAGGAAGGACAAAGCTTTAATGAAAAAACGAAACGTCTTAACGTTTCGGACGTCAGGACTTCACCAAAAGAAAGAGAAAAACATAACAGGAGCGAGAAGAGGGATAGTCAGAGAGAAGAAAACAGCAAACAGGCGAAGAGTTAGAAACCAAGAGGTAATGCGGTTCTACGATGGTTAAAAAAGGGGAAAGGTAAGGCGTGTTGTGCAAGTGTAGGAATACATCGTAGTCTGGAAGCGAGCATTTGGGGGAAATGATGTGCGGAGTTATGTGTGTAGGAGAGTGGAAGTACGTAAGTATGGTGACGTTGATTAGTGGGGTGTGGGGTATTGTATCCGGGTGAAAGTTGTGTGTGAAGAAAGCGTGGTTGTGATGAAGTAGGACCAAACGTGAGTGTGAAGAGGAGTTGAGTATGTGTGTGTGCGTGGGCAGGGCAAATACATACATACATACATGTATATATATTTGTAATATAATATGTGACAATTATTCGGTTGCTATAATAATTGTCATTATATTACAGATAAATTCCTCTACTTACATAATATCGAGGTCTCATTCATTCTTTTTTTATATGTACATATATATATATATATATATATATATATATATATATATATATGTATTACGATTAATACATGTATATATATATATTACGATTAATACATGTATATATATATATATATATATATATATATATATATATATATTACGATTAATACATGTATATATATATATATATATATTACGATTAATACATGTATATATATATATATATATATATATATATATATATATTACGATTAATACATGTATATATATATATATATATATATATTACGATTAATACATGTATATATATATATATATATATATATATATATATATATATATATTACGATTAATACATGTATATATATATATATATATATATATATATATATATTACGATTAATACATGTGTATATATATATATATATATATATATATATATATTACGATTAATACATGTATATATATATATATATATATATATATATATATATATATATTACGATTAATACATGTATATATATATATATATATATATATATATATATTACGATTAATACATGTATATATATATATATATATATGTATATATATATATGTATATATATATATATACATATATATATAATTCAAATTTAGAAGAAAAAACCAAAGGTCGAAGACAGGTTTAGGAACAACATGCAGGTGTATTAGTTTAACGCCAGGGAAAAATGGAAAAGTCATTTACGTTTTCAGCCAACGCTCTTCGACAGAAAGGAATAGGAGGTAAAAATGGAGAGAAAATAAATGGAGAGAGAAAAACTGTGTAGAGTTCAGCGGTCCAACATGGCGAGAGATGTTGCTAGAAAGGTGTTTATTCGGCCACATAAATATTTTCTACTATAGGCACAAAGCCCGAAATTGGGGGGGGGGGGGGGGGGCAGTCGATTAGGTCGACCCCAGTATGCAACTGGCACTTAATTTATCGACCCCGAAAGGATAAAAGGTAAAGTCGACCTCGGCGGAATTTGAACTCAGAACGTAAGGACAGACGAAATATCGCTAAGCATTTCGCCCGGCGTGTTAACGATTCTGTCAAAGCATCAACATAATTATTCTCACAGAGAATAACGTAATTTTTGTTTTTCATACATTCAATGACATTAATTGAATCGTGTTGCCATTGTGTACAAGTGATGTATTGCCAGTTAATAAAGACTTAAAATATCGTTTGTTGAATAACTTCACTATTTCCGGTACTTAAATGCAATGCGACAAGCTTTCTTGAGAAATTTTTTCCCCCATCAGAATTGTAAGTTATTCTTCTTCCCTGTGACTTTCTTCCTGTTCATTTCCTTTTCTACCTTGCTAGGTGGGTGGAGTGAGAATTTAGCTTCTTTTCTAAGGCAGTCACTGAATTCTTTCTTGTTGCAGGGACGGAAATGTGAGGTTGTGATACTCATACTTTTCTCAAAAACCTGAACAACGGAAGTGAAGTAAAATGTAATTACTTCAACCAGAAATCGAAACCGTGCTGTCGCTTCCACTTGAGAATTTGCGTCTCGTTGTTAAATTGACGCTGTTGTTGTTCTTGCTGTTAAATAACTCCAGGTGAAGAATAATCAAGCAGATCCACGATTAAATATATTCCAGCCGTGACTATCCTGTCCTTCCCAAAACAGTGAACTCAGGGTCACAATATTCAAAGTGTATTTCTTTTCTGAAACACTACAGAGATTTTAGGGAGATGACTTATTTTTAGCAAGTTGGACGACCACGAAGAGGCTCCTTCGCTGGCTTACCATCTTGTAGAAGTTTCAGAAAACCTTACATTGAAACATGACCACAAATGTGAGGAAGGTGGATATACATACCATAATGGCCCCTAATATTTTCATTATATATTTCAAACTACCGCTAGAAGAAATATTAAAATAGTCGATCCGTTGGCTTGATTTTAACTAAGAACAGGAAGTAGAAAAGATTTTTAGAATTGTGAGTAAACGTTTGAAGGCGAAACATTTAGCTGTTACTCATGAAGGTCAATAGAAGAAGCGCGAGACATGGGCGGCCGACGGGATAGAATAGTGGACAACAAGGGTAGAGACGTCAGGGATCTCATAAGTCTTCGGAGTAAGGCTAGTTGAAAATACCGACAATTCGGGCAGTTACCCGGGACGCCATATGCTTTGGGGTGTCCGTTCAGGAGTTGCGGATCTTCGAAATAAAAAGGAGACAAGATGACAAAGATCCTATTCCTGTATTTAATAAATTGCAATAAATATTTAATTCTCGCATTTGTAGGTTTTTGTCACTGGCGAAAATTATAAAAATATCTTTGTATGGTTACTATAACGAAATACTGTGACGCCAGTAACCCGAGACCTTGTCCTGGTAACACGTAAAATTCTGGTAAATAGAACATGAAGGATGGGTGGGGGGGGGAAGAAGAAAGAAAAAGAAAGACG
The DNA here is from genome assembly GCF_046866305.1 of Octopus bimaculoides. Classification (NCBI taxonomy): domain Eukaryota; kingdom Metazoa; phylum Mollusca; class Cephalopoda; order Octopoda; family Octopodidae; genus Octopus; species Octopus bimaculoides. The sequence goes on along the minus strand of NC_142937.1, from coordinate 91,282,812 downwards.
GCAAGAAAGAATGAAGATGGAAAGATAAAGAATGGAGAAAACGAAAGGAAAATATGAATGGAATATGAAAAGAAAGAAAAACTAAAAAATATAAAAGACAACAAAGTTATCCGCGAACACAAAAAAGCCTTACTTTGTAGTTAAATTTTGTTACATAAAACACTATTTCCGACTTGTACTGACTGTTCTGTTCCCACTTAGTTCAGAGTTGGTGTGAAAAGGAAAATAAACTATAAAGAAATAAGACCAAAACTGGTATTGAAAATTACCTCGAAATCCACTGAACAATTTGATTAAATAAGACGGAGTTTACTAAATGAACCCGTTTACATTAGACATGACGACACTTTTCTTTTTCTTTTAAATGAAAATCAACCGACCGAAACTCAACCAATAACAACCACAACACCATCAAAGTGTTACTTCAAACTAACCTGTTATGCATCTCTGCTGATATTTTAAAAGAGTTTTTTTGACGAATGAAATGCGGAGAAATGAGACACTTTCTCTAGGCTGTCAGAACGGATGAAAAAAATACAAGAAATAAATTTATATGTAGCAAAGATGTGTGTGTGTGTGTGTGTGTGTGTGTGTGTGTGTGTGTGTGTGTGTGTGTGTGTGTGTGTGTGTGTGTGTGTGTGTGTGTGTGTGTGTGTGTGTGTGTGTGTGTGTGTGTGTGTGTGTGTGTGTGTGTGTGTGTGTGTGTGTGTGTGTGTGTGTGTGTGCGCCAGCTGGCTATACGACACGATCTGTGTCATTATATTTTCGAACAAGGGAATCTAGCACCCCCACTCAGCTCAAAACAATTCTAGTCAATTACACCGACCTCAGTGTTTCACTGGTACTTAATTTATCGACTCCGAAAGGATGCAAAGGCCACCTCGGCAGAATTGGAACTCAGGACGTAGCGACAGACGCAATGTCGCTAAGCATTTTGCCCGGCGTGCTCAGGATTCTGCCGGCTCGCTGTCTAAACCCATCTTAATATTAGTAAATATAACAATCCTTTCTGCCCCTTTTCCAGACTTCATAGCACTCATTTCAAGCAAAATTACTGTTTCAGTGGGTAAAAACATTGCCAATTGTAGTTTAGATATAAAGGTTATCAGTTCCTAAGACAACACACTGCGACGTGAGTAAGAACTGACAGCGATTTCTACCCGAACGAGGCACCACGTACAAGCTCTTTCTACGCCTCATCACACCGCATGTTGGTTAAACTGTTTGTTTTTATGAATTTCTTACATGCTGTTAAAACAAACCTGTTGTGCCATATGTTTAGTGGAGGCCAGAAAAACAACTGGACTTATATCACAGGGGAGATGAAAGCCTAAGCGATGCAGCATGTGATGTAGTGTGTTGTATCTGTATGAAGTTGTAAACCTAAACACTGGCTCTGTAAAGGGAAGTAATCACGAACTAATAAACCGACTGTGAAACACGTTTCAACAGAGAATGTACTTACTGAACATAAATCTAAATTACCTCCATATGTTATATTGCAACAACAACAAAGAGCACCAACATAGTCTCGAGCTGCTAGAAATATCAACCAAATCTCCCTCAAATAACACAGCATAACACGGGCAACACATATTCTACCCAGTAAAATAACACATTTTGAAATGAAACTAGAAAAACATTGATGAGGACTCGACCAAAACAAAGAAGTTATCTATTTTCGGCCTATTCAATTTCATTAGCCACCCAACCTCTTTTAGCAAGGCCACCTGATAGATAAAAAGGCGGTGGGATGATTTCCGCAATGGACTCAGCTGATAGCACGTAAGAGCAGCTAGCATTGCTCGGGCACTAGACGAGGGCGTGCAAAACTGTTTCCTTGCCCTGCGCACACTTCGGACGGGCCTGACTGACAACATTTCCTTGTTTGCAGGGTTCATTTTAAACCAACTGTACACTCCTATAGTAATGTCAGGTCAGGGATTTCTGGAAATATTACCCATGGGTCCCTGTTTGAAAGTCCTCCGGAATAAATCAGTTGATCTTCATTGAAAACCAGGGTTTCCCCGAGAACGTCGTCACTATTGTCCACCACTAATCCTCTACAGGACACCAACGTGGAACTTTCACCTGCCTCACTGCCCAAGTGGTAGAGAGCTGTGAGGTCTTTGTTGGGCCCTGAACTGCAAATCTGTCAAATGACTAGCTGTGGAAAAACATGTCTGACAAATGCTGGCCACATTTGCTGACCGTCGAAGGAATCGCCGGAGAGGTCATAACCTCAGCGAATGGTAAAGCATCATCAGCCACAGCATGTCCAGTCCTCTATGCAGCAGATGTTAATAGCAAATGGAACGCTTGACCAGTAAAGCGCGCTCCCTCTACAAAAAGCGAAAGAGCTGACGTTCCAGATCAGTCGGACGTGAACTGAGACAAAGCAAGACGTCAGACGATAACAGATGATGAAGATCATGAAGGCGTTCGTCACCACTACCTGACCTTCCAGAGATAGCAATAAATAATGTTTCAAATTTAGGTAAAAATTAGTTATTTGGGTGGAGGGGTTTGTCGATACATGGACCCCAGAACTTAACTGGTACTTTATTTTACTGACCCCGAGAATATGAAAGGTAAAATTGAGCTCAGAACTTAACGCACTGGAAGAGATGCTGTTAGTTTCTAATACGGGTACAAAGCCTGGAAATCGAGGAAAGCAAATAATCGATTTTATCGATCTCAGTACTTAGGTATTTTATTGATTCCGGAAGTAGCCAAAACAAAGTGACCTCGGTGACATATGAACTCAACGCAATCAGAAACCGAACTTACGTCGAACACCTACATTCATTTGTCAACCGATTCTATCGTGAAGATCCCAGTGCTGCAGAAAAATAGAAAAGGACTATATACTGGACAAGTTTGAAAGAAATGAGGACAATTTACTCTCCGACCAAGCTGTCACCAACTTCTGTTCCTAATTTAAGAAGAGAAGAGAGAAGAGTGGGGGAGAGGGGTTGTATTGTCTCCCAGCGAAAAGGTGGATGAGAGTGGCGGGTACGGTCCGAATAAACGGGGAACTACAGCTGGGGACCATAAACTGAGAGGTGGGGAACTTACTGTTGACTGTAAGACTAAACCAGCTCTGCAGGATTCTCTGACTGGCGTCTGGTGGCTATTCTCTAATTGGAACGTTTCCTCATCATTTTGTTTATCCTGTGTCTTCTGTTGTTTTCTTTTCATTTTTTTTTTTTTTTTTTTTTTTGTCAGACCCATTTTCTTCAAATTGTTTTGTGAAATCCCGGCCGTTTTTTGTACTTTTGTCTTGGCGACATTTCCCTCATCTACCACTCCTGTGACAATAATGGAAAGATTATTATTACCATCACCATCATCATACTCTGTGTTTGTGTGTGTGTGTGTGTGTGTGTGTAGTGGTGGGGGAGTACGGCTGACGCATTGCTCAAACTTACGAAAAGTATCCGCAAATTTCTGAACAAATACAAAGAAATAATACATTTCGAGAAGGACGTACTTGAAAAGAATTTCAATTTACCTGAGAAAAAATAGGTTAAATGGATTAAACACTGTGCACACACACACACACACACACACACACACACACACACACTCATTTGTATTTGGAAGCAATGTAGTAGAGGTCAGACACACACACACGCAATATATATTATTTGCTTCTCAACCACATAGTTCCGGGTTCAGTCCAGCTGCGTGGCACCTTGGGAAAGTGACTTCTGCTACAGCCTCATAGTCGACCAAAGCCTTGTGAGTGGATTTGGTAGACGGAAAATGAAAGAAGCCCGTCGTATATATTATGAAATCATATGATATGCAGCTGAATCTGTTTTTAAAAGGCTCGCTTCGAGAGTTGCATTCCCTCGCGTTCGGTACAATTACACACAGGGTTGGCCAAAACTCACCTAACAGTAAATCAAAACCATTTAATTCCATGGTAAGTTCCCATCAACACCTCGGAGTAGTGCTAACGCCTATAAAAAGGCGATATAGCAAAGTAATTAACGCATCGGATAGATTTATTTCACGGTATTAATTTTGCCTCTCTTTCTGCACTTTTAATTCAAATGCCGCCGAGGCCAATCTTGCCTTTTATCTTCTAATGGTCGAAAATTAAAATACTGAAGTCATTTTTCCCTCTCTTTCTCTAACTTTCTTTTCTTTACTTCTTCCCTTTGAAAGAAATCGGCTTTGTTCGGACCTCGAGAGGGATGGGTTTCGCCAGGTTTAAATACCCACCGTATGATACGACGGAAATCCTTCGAATTAAAAATCAAGGACTCAGATCTTACCAACATTGACATCTGTGGGATTGTGACGACTGTGGCACAGTGGCCACACCAATATCACTTGACCACTCCGTGCCTTTTTGGCAGAGTCCACTTGCAAACCTTCCGACCATGTCACAGGTCTAAGCCAGAGCCTTCCCTAAGGATGATGGTGCCCGGTGCTAAATGGATTTCGACACCTTTACAAGTAGGATTATATATTTTTTGTTTTTAATTTCCACAAGGAATTTTTTAAAATGCTAATGAAGAAAATGAAAGTGTTTATTATAATGTACAAGAAAACAGTTCAAACAGAGTATCAAAAGTTCCAAATATTTTCACTAATATGACGAGAGAAGCGAAAGAGAAAGAGAAGCAGACAGACCCAGACAACTGTATCTACAAATCTGGATACATTTACAAACATTGAATGAAGGGAGATGAGAGAAAGTCTGAAAGACAATGAACAAAAGAACAGATGTCGAAAAACACACATTATCTTAAGACAGTTTTTTTTGTTTTTTGTACCCAGACTTTATTTATTTAGTCTGTAAACATGAATCTACAGTTGTCCAATATGAATATCAACTGCATCAGTCTCACCAATCTGCCGAGTAGGTTTACAAACGATCACAGGACTGCTTCCCCTCTCCTCCACCTCTGTCTTTGTCCCGTAAAAATGTGCGTAAGGTCACCAAGTTAACGAGATATTCGACAACCATCGAGGGAGTTGCTTAACCTGTTGGAAACAGCAGGTTCCAACAGCCAAACTTCCTTCATATGATACCTTAAAATATTTAACAAGAAAGGGACACATTGACAACTTAGTCCAAGACCCCACCAAAAGGAGTCGTAAGAGCATCGAATAGAATGGCTTTACAATATTTGCTTCGGCTCTCTGCGCTCCGAGTTCAAATACAGCCGAGATACTGCCAAGGTCGACATAGCTTTTCATCCTTTCGTAATCGACAAATAACAGGGTCGATTCTTCTTTCTTGCCCCTCTTACTCTTCATCATCCTCTCTTTTTCTATCTTTCTCTCTCTCTCTCTATCTCTCTCTCTCTCTCTCTCTCTCTAAATTGATTATAGATGATAACTTAATGTCCCGTGAAAAAAAAAGGAACGGAAGAAAGCATTAAATAATCATTTTTATGTTTTCCCACGTACACAATGCTTCTCAAGGAAATCACCCGGGGGGGGGGGGGGGCATGTCACTGATGAGGCTGCGAAATCGACGAAAGGATTTTGATAAATTTAGCCGACTGATTGATCGTCTGATCAATCAACAAAACAATCGATCAGTTAGTTGGTTAAATGGTTAACCAATTGACTAGTAATAATAAGAGTGAATCAGAACCAATGTGTGTGTCTATTATTGGCATAATGACCCTCCCAAGATACAACAATGCGCACGTTTGAACAGCAAATTACTAGTACACTGCTAACAGTTCAGTCTCACTGTTATACTATAGAAGATATCGTGGTACTCCGTCGGTTACGACGACGAGGGTTCCAGCTGATCCGATCAACGGAACAGCCTGCTCGTGAAATTAACGTTCAAGTCGCTGAGCACACCACAGATACGTGTACCTTTAACGTAGTTCTCAGGGAGATTCAGCATGACAAGGCTGTCCCTTTGAAATACAGGTACAACAGAAACAGGAAGAAAGAGTGAAAGAAAATTGTGGTGAGAGAGTACAGCAGGGTTCGCCACTACCCCCTACCGGAGCCTCGTGGAGCTTTTAAGTGTATTCGCTCAATAAACACTCACAACGCTCGGTCTGGGAATCGAAACCGCGATCCTACGACCGCGAGCCCGCTGCCACAACCATTGGACCATTGCGCTGCCACATAGTAGATATACCAGACAATATATGTTGACTGAGAGCCTAATTACGATACATTCTATGGGACAGACTCTACGTGTGCGCGTGTACGTATGATATCTCCACATTATTTACTAAAAGATATCATTTGAACATAATTTCCTTCGCCAGTCCATTCCATCAAAAGAATACGACCAAAGAACCGTGGTAGCATTGGCGTACTCTTAGCAACATTTGTCAAATATATGGCAAATAGTTAAGATTAGATCAAAGCGAAATCTTATCAAGAAATATTTGGAGATATCTGGGCGTAAACACAGGAAAGGTTCTTATGTGTTTTTGTTGCTTTTTTTTTTTTTTCCTGTTAAGGAAAAATCAGAATAGTTACAAGAATAAAGTCGGTGAGATGATAAGTTGTGACAGCTGTTGTTATACCACCGCTACATAAGTCACTTCACTACAAATATAATGGTAATGTGTGCGTGTGCGTGTGTGTGTGAGAGAGAGAGAAAGAGAGAGAGAGAGAGAGAAAGAGAGGGGGTGGAAATTCCATTTCTATCTGAAGAATCATGTTTTCAAACACACACACATATATATATATATATATATATATATATATATAAGCATGCATACATACACATACACGTACATATAAATACACACACGTACATGGATAGAAATACACGCACACACATAAACGCAAATACACACACACACACACATATATATACATATATATATAAATATATATATATATATATATATATATGTAAATATATGTGTGTGTGTGTGTGTGTGTGTGTGTGTGTGTGTGTGTGTGTGTGTACACATACACACACACACACACACACACACATTGAGAGAGAGAGAAAGAGGGAGAGATTGAGAGTGAGGATTGTTATCATGATCCTCATTATACGGCGGATATAACTGGTGGAGCGACAGATTAAATGCCCTGTGTTATCTAGTTAACGTCCCATTTATGTTTTAGTTCAATTTCCGCTGGAAATTCATTTTACCTTTATAATAGTTCCAGACCCGATAAAGTAGGGACCAGCCTATACAAGCAACACCATCGCTTAGACACGTCGTGTAGTAAAGTTAGATACCATTTACTAATTGTAGTCAAGTGATGGATTAACGGAATCGTTGGAGCATTGACAAAAATACCTTATTTATTCCGGCTCTTTATGTTCTAAGTTCAAATATCTTTCAAGCAAACGTAACCCTTTATTTTTTCGGGAACTATGAAATCAAGTAAGAGTCAAGTAATGAGATCGATTTAATCGACTATGCCCTTACCCCCAAATTGCTGGCCTTGTGCCATCGGGAAAATTGCTTTCTGGTATTCGTTTCGATTTTTTTACGTTCAAATCCCACCGAAGATTTCATTCTTTCAGGGTGAATAAAATAAAGTACCCGTCAAGTTTTGAGCTCAGTTGTATCGACTTATCTCTGCCACTCGAACCTTCTGGTCTCGTGTCTGAATTAGAAACAATTAAGAGGTTTCAAATCCTGTCAAAGCCAACTTTGCCTTTTAGCTCAGCATGGTCGACAAAGTAATATACGAATTAAGTTCTGAGGGCGATAGTATCAGTTAACCATCATCATCATCATCATCATGATCGTTACTGCCTCGAGTCCTATGACTCAGGGCCGGTTACCCGCTTTCATGGCGTGTAGGTGACCAACATCACAACATTACCCCGGTACGAGACGCCAGTCTTTCACACAGTCACTTCATTTACAGATGAGTGAGTTGAGCAATAGGAAATGAAGTTTTTTACGCGGGAACACAACGCATCGCTTGATCCAGGAATCGAAACCACGATCATGAGAGTAACACTCTAACCACTATGCTCCCTCCCCGTCAAAATTGCTGGCTTT
>NC_142937.1:91269836-91272336 GCF_046866305.1 Octopus bimaculoides | reverse complement strand
CACAACCAGCACTACTACCGCCACAACCACCGACAATTACCGACGTTACTATAGCCACTACAACCATCACTACAATCACCACTACCACTCCTATCACCACAACCGACACCACGATCACCACTACTACTACTACTATTCTTGTCGCTGCTGTCACCACCGTTGCTACCGCCATCGCCACCACCGTCAAACTACAACGATGACCGTCACGACAACCACCACCACCACCACCACCACCACAACTACCACTGTTACTACTGCATTTTGGTCACTACCACTACACTAACATCAGCACCTACATCATCACCACCACTATCCCCACCACTGCCACAACTACAACCACTATCGTTGATACTACCACTACTACCACCACCACCATTGCCACCACCACTACTACAACTATTACCAACAAATGCAAAACTAATCATAGACAACAGAAGCAGCCTTCAGTTGAGATCTTGTCTAATTGTCACCTTCGAGGAACAGTGACGGGGGAGGAGGAGGAGAGAAATATGCTAAGAATTTCAGTCATTTAAATGTTTTTTTATTACTTTACAAGAGGTTCTTGTGTGATCTTGCTCTAAAGTTGTTCAGTAAGTAACACCATCAAAACAACTTTTAAGTTAACAGGAGGAGGGAAAGGAATTTAACATGCTTGACCAATTCACAAAAATAATATTTCTGTTTTCTAATTTAGGCACAAAGCCAGCGGTTTTTCTCAGCGGGGTTAGTCAATTACATTGACCCCGTACTTAACCGTCAGGTTATTTTATCAACTCCGTAAAGATAAAAGGGCAAGATTAACCTTAGCGGTATTTGAACCCAGAATGCAAAGAGGACAGTGTAATGATAGTTGTTTCTGACAGGAATCTATGGGAGAGGTGCCTGAGGACTCTAACCTCATGACCCTCGCAGGAATAATGGACTAAGAAGATGGAGGGTCGCATGGATAAATGCAAAGAGCTGAGAAAGCAAAGACGAAAACGTGCAAAACATTTTTTCAGACTCCAAGGATTCTGGTTGTCCACGACCTTCCCTGCCACTCCGCTACCCTAAGCACAAAGCCTAAAATATTGGGAAAAGTGGTAAGTCGATAACATGGGTCTCAATACTTGACTGATACTTTGTTCTATCGACCTCGAAAGGAAGAAAATCGAAGTTCACCTCGGTGAGATTTGAACTCAGAACTCCAACCGAACATCCAGTCAACATCATGGTGTTTGGAGTGATCACTAGTGATGGCGATGTTATGCCTCCATTCATCTTCCCACACGGCCTCAGACTCAACACGGGGGCCTACATCAAGTGCCTGAAGGAGGTAGTGCTGCCCTGGGTCAAGAGGGTGACTGCTGGAACTACAGGACTCTGCACCATGTCACACAAGTAGGAGAACCCAGTCATGGCTGTCAGACAATTTCTGCGACCACACCACCCCTAACATCTGGCCACCTAACATCCCAGACTGCAACCCCCTTGATTATTATGTGTGGGGCGCAGTTGAATGAGACCCCAACAAAACTCCTTGCAACACCAAAGATGAACAGAAGGCAAGGATTATGGCAGCATTCACCAACTTAAACAAGGAGACTGTGCAGAAGAGTTGCAGGAGATTCCGAATTAGTCTAGAGGCCCTGGTTGAAGCCAATGGCGTTGTATTCAATAAATTTACTGTTTAGTACTTCAAGATATTTTTATGCAATTTTGGTAAATATGTCTGTGAAAATGAGATGTCAGTGCTATTTTCATTTTTGCGTAATTTAGACAATTTATTCACTACACCATCTCTCTCTCTCTCTCTCTCTCTCTCTCTCTCTGCGTGTGCGTGTGCGTGTGCGTGTGCGTGTGCGTGTGTGTGTGTTCGTACGTACGTATGTATAATTATGAAAGTTATATAACTTATATTTAAACACCGAGTTAAGCTCTCCGCATTCATTTTACCTCCCTGTCTCTTTGTAAACTTACTGTATTTGAGTAAAAATCAAAATCTTTAAGTGATATTGTTGTCTTTTGTTATATAAAAAGTATGTCAAATTTATGGCGTACGAACTGGTCGTTTGTGAATAAGTTTGAAAACTGGTTCAGCTAGAACAAGGCCTGTGCTCTTCACATCCGGGTTGCGTTTCTTTTCCAATAATATTGTCGTTTTTATAATGTAACCCACGGAGGTCGCCATAGGTTGATGCATGTTTCGTAGCTCCGTAAGTTTGTGAGAATTTCACTCGCTTAAAAGTTTTTATACCTCATTTTTGTTATTTGATTTGTTTTGCAAGCCAGCTGCTCTTCTGGGGAGCTGACTTGTGGACCAAAACCCCACGTTCTCGAGGAAACTCTGGGCGTCGACGATGATCAGTTTACTAGTCTGATCCGAAGGACTTTCGGGCCGGGGCCTATGAATAACCTCCAGAAATCCCTGGCCTGTCAGTGCTACCGGAGGACGACATCTGTTCGCGATAAACTTTACAGGCACGGAAACGCCGTCAGCCGAGCCTGCCCGGGGTTCCGC
>NC_142937.1:91204836-91264836 GCF_046866305.1 Octopus bimaculoides | reverse complement strand
CTTCTTCGTCGATAGTAACCAAGAATATTGTTATTGTTTACTGTCTTTTGGGGATTAATTTTAAGCTTTTCTGCCACTTTTAAAGTCTTTAAACGAAAGTTGTTCTCAACAGATTTTAGAAAAATACGAAGACATTTTCCAGGTCACCCAAGTTGTGATTAAAAACCAAAATCCAAGGTGACTTTTGAGGGTTTGCGCCGGCAAAACTTGTATTTATTGTTTAAGTTACAAGTTCAGTTGGTTTTGGAAGATGAATTTCCGACGTTTTGGATATTCTTTAGAGACAGAAAGAGGAAAACTTTCCCTTCTTTTTCTCAAAGAATGGTAAAACTCTGGAAACTCATTTTACATGGCACATAGGTTTTTCTTTTCTTTTCCTTTTTTTCTTTGAGAATCTTTGATTCGTAAGATTAACTCTGCTCCTAATTTGGAGTTGGGCTCAACTGCCACCAAGTGATTGTTCTTCTTTCTTGGGAAGTGGAAATAATTTCAATAAATCAAGAATATATGTTGTCTAGTTTTTAATATGTTCTTCTTTTGTTTTCGTTATTCAATGCGCAATCCACGCGAAATGCCCACCAGGAGCTGATCTACAAGTTGTATCACCTCTACATTACTCAAAGTTTCCTAAGTGCAGATGTTCACCTTCTTACAAACAAAACGTTGTATCATGTAGAACCAAGTCACTTTCTTATTAAACACTCACAAATGTAGCAGTATGAAGGCGCATGGCCTTACAGTTACGGAGTTTGGGCTCACGATCATGAAGTCGTTAGTTCAATTTCTGGATCAGTTGGTGCGTTGTATCCTTGAGCAAGGAACATCATTTCATAATGTTCTAGTTAACTCAGATGAGAATGAGCACTAACCGGCTGCTGGTGCAATCCTCTCTCTCTCTCTGTCTCTTCTGGTTCCATCTTTAATGTTCTTTTGGGTCAAGAGTGGATGCCATTTATTCACGACTACGTAAGCACCTAAAACAATTAAAAGCATGGTCCATGCTACCAAGTCAGATTCGCTCGCAATAAGCAACCCGACCACATGTAGTGAGTCCTATTGTCTTTCGTTTGTTCACCTCCCTGTGTGTATGTATATGTGCATGTGTATCATCATCATCATCGTCATTGTTTAACGTCCGCTTTCCATGCTGGCATGGGTTGGACGGTTTGACTAAGGACTGGCAAGCCAGAAGGCTGCACCAGGTTCCAGTCCGATCTGGCAATGTTTCTACAGGTGAATGCCCTTCCTAACACCAACTACTCTGAGAGTGTAGTGGGTGCTTTTTACGCGCCACCGGTACGGGACCATTGCATGTGTGTGTGTGTGTGTGTGTGTGTGTGTGTGTGTGTGTGTGTGTGTGTGTGTGTGTGTGTAACCACATGCAGTTCGTTGGCGATTTTTTCCTCTGTCTTCCTTTTCTATTGAGTGTGTGTGTGTGTGTGTGTCCGTATGTAGATAGGTTTATATATCATGGGTATGTATATGTATGCCTGTACTGGCACGTGTGTGTGTGTGTGTGTGTGTGTGTGTGTGTGTGTGTGTGTGTGTGTGTGTGTGTGTGTGTGTGTGTGTGTTTTCAAATCTAGTATATATTACACATATTTTAAGACGATCTATGTAAATACAGAAATATTATAAACATGACCTGCAGCTATAAATGTTGAAATTTTGCTCCTTATAGTTACAGCTATGCTTGCGCACGCGCATGTGTGTGTGTGTGTGTGAATGCACGTGCGTCCACAATTTTGTAGAAAGAGAGGCACGCTTGATGTGTGTGTGTGTGTGATGAAGATTCTGTTTGCGTTGGTTGTTGCGGAGGTGTTTCCTAATGAAAATTAAATGATGGATGACAAAATAGGAAGTTTATTTATAGCAATTATTTACCTCCCATCCCTTCAAGTAACATCTCTCATTTCTTTCTCTTTTTATCTTGAAGTACACTCCTACGTCTTCCTTTCACCTGGAGTACCGTCTTTAAATAAGTCCTCTGTCTCTCTGTCTCTATCTCTTTATATCTATCTATCTCTCTATATCTCTCTATATCTATCTATGGATCTTTTTTTAAAACGGGGGCCACATTTTTCATTAATGTTTTACGTAGTGTTTTTGGTACCGAAAGACTTTCAAACTTCGTATACTTATCTATTTTGTGTTATAGAACAGAAAAATATTTTTGTATTCGAATTTATTTCATGTAAAAAATTGTCTTATTTCGATAATTTCAACCAATCACTGACGTCCATTCAGCCGATATACATTAAGTGCCGACTACATAAACAAACGATTCTTCGTTTTATTTGCTTTTTTCATTTTAAATTTGCTTTAACCCTAACCCTAACCCTAAGGTTAGGGTTAGGGTTAGGGTTAATTGTTTCAGAATCGTTTGTTTATGTAGTCGGCGCTTAATGTATATCGGCTGAATGGACGTCAGTGATTGGTTGAATTTACAGAAATACGACAACTTTAACATGGAATAAGTTATGGATTTCTTTTTTTTAAAGAAGACTAAGAGAAAAAGATGTTTTATATGACACATTCTACCAGTGTTCCAAGTTTCGAAGTGTTTCGTTAATGAAAAATGTGGCCCCCGTTTTAAAAAAGATCCCTATCTATCTATCTATATCTCTCTCTCTCTATCAATATATATATGGTGAAGCAAATATTTGCTGATCCCTTAATTATGTTTATAAATATATATGAGCTTTTAAATAAGTTCTCCACCAATAATGGTGCTTACATACCGATGGGCTTGGTAAAAATTATTAATCATTAATTGTTGATTTATTAATGAATTAATAAATTGACAATCCTTTACCCTTTTAATTTGTATATATATATATATATATATATATATATATATATATATATATCTTTCTCATCGTTCTCATAATACACTTCCGTGTTCTCACAGCTGTTGTGCGGTTGAAAGTTGAAACAGCCCCCGCCCCCGCCTCGTGTTTTGTCTCCGCATATCGTTTCGGTGTTATCGTCTTTATCTTATTTTACAAAGGATCATATTTACATGAATCCTTTTGTAAATATGAGGCCCACGACAACGACGACGACGGCGGTGACTATGGTTTCTCATTGTTAGAGGCTTACGCGTTTATTGCATTTATTGTAGAGGTGGCGTCAGAGAGGAAAACATGAGCAGTAGTATTTTTTTTTTTAATTTTAAAACTTCTTTTATCTGTAAGAAGGAACAGTGTTCATGATCTTTGCAGGCCCTCTGAGATTGGACTTCATGCCTAACTTGGCATACTTGCAATTTGCAACAGAGCGGACTCTGTTAGAAGCACTTCGAGGAGGAGGAGGAGGAGGAGGAGGAGGCGGAGGCGGCGGCGGAGGCGGCGGCGGAGACGGCGGCGGAGGCGGCGGCGGAGGCGGCGGCGGAGGCGGCGGCGGAGGCGGCGGCGGAGGCGGCGGCGGAGGCGGAGGCGGAGGCGGAGGCGGCGGCGGAGGCGGCGGCGGAGGCGGCGGCGGAGGCGGCGGCGGAAGCGGAGGCGGAGGCGGCGGCGGCGGAGGCGGCGGCGGCGGCGGAGGGTTATGATTTCGTTAGACCGGGTTATGATTTACTTTGCTACCGCCCACCGATTGAGCAGACCTTTTTTTTTAATCTTATTGCTGTCATTTGAGTACGGCCATGCTGGGGTACCGCCTTGAAGAATTTTTCGCCGTCGAAAACCTAGGAATCCGCTGAAAAAAAAAATTCCGAAAGCTCGGTTTTTGTTGCGGTGGGGGAGGGGGGTGACTGTCACCCAGCTCCACCATTCTTTCTTCGCCATGATGTTGAACAAGTTTAAAAAGTCGAAAAAAAAATAATAAATCTTACTGACGATCTTTCGGAGAAAGTATATCAAAACTGAAAATTTGTTCGACAATTTCCGTAATTTTTTTTTTTTTACCTCAGCTGAATTGTTTGTGTTTATGCATCTTTTGTGTATGCATGTATATTTGCGTATGCAAGTATATGTATGTATGTGTTTATGTGCATGTATGTGTTATGTACATATACATCTTCGTCTAATTAAGGAATTAAAACACACACACACACACGAAATATGTAAATACATGCAACCATTCCGATACACATGTACCCATGCCTACAAACACAAATTTCCTGTATATTCCAAACTGTTGGTTTGTTTGTTGCTTTGGCAACGCCCACCCATTCAGCACAGTTTTCGTTAGCGTTAAATAATGATGTGGACACATTCTCCACATGGAGCCACGGGAAACAAACAAACACTTCACAGAAGATGAAGTGGAAAGAGAGAGAAGGCGGGGGTTGACAGGGTTTAGAAGACATCGCCCATTACAGAGAAGGAACTGGAGAAAAAGAGAGAAAGAAAGTGAGAAAGAGATATAGAGAAAATAGGGCCTGAGAGAGGAGGGAAACAGACAGACAGAGCATAGAGAGGAAGAGAAGAGATAGGCGGACAGAGAGCGCGCGGTAACGGGGGAGGAACGAGCGGTGGGTAGATTGATGGCTGACCCAGAGTTTAAAATACATCGCCCAAGAAAGAAGGAAGGAAAGAACTTATTTGAAAGCAGGGGGGAGGGGAAGAAGTAACAACAGTAACAAAATGTTCTTTATTCTAGCCTTAAGTTGTGAGTCATTGTCACAGAAGTAGGAGAGAAAATATGGAAGTTGAGAGTTAACATATGCTTCGTCCTTATTATTATCATGGTTATTGCCCGAGTCTCTCCTTCCAGTCGCTGGTCAAACTGCATCACACAAACCTCATGATATCAACTGAATATTATTTAAATTTGACAGATATTTGTCCTCATCTTGTTTGTTGTCAACACAACATTTCGGCTGATATACCCTCCAGCCTTCATCAGGCGTCTTGGGGAAATTTCGAACCTGGGTTCTCGTTCCTAAGGTGTTTTTCGATATTATCATTATTGTCGTCCACGTGTTGCTCATATTTGTCCATTACCTCAGCGATATTAACTGTATCATTTGCGCAATTTGAACTTAAAGTTTTCGGACTTGAAACGTGCCGAAACTGCGCTCGTAGTCTAAATTTCCATGGCTAATGACAGGTATTTCCATCAGTCCTTGTCTTTCCTTCTTTTTTTCGTCGTTTCCTCGTTCCGTTCTGAATTTTCTTTACAAAATTTGTATTGCAATGAGTTTTCTACAATTTTCGCCCATATTGATGTCCTTCCACCTGAGCCCATTCTCTCTCTCTCACCACCACAACTGTGACCTAATCCCAGAATTCTTGCTAAAACCAGTCTGCACACACACACACACACACACGTATGCATGTGCGTTCTCGCGCCCGTGCGCTAAGTGCTTTGCACTAGATACACTGAACACCGAATACAAATGGCGACCCTCCTTTGCGTATGTTAGTAATAATATAAAATCATTCTCCTTCCATCAAAAGTCTTTTCTTGTTGACACAAATATCGCTAGTGTCCTGAGAGCCCTTATCTAAGTCGGTCAATAACCGTTATGTTGCCAAGTTCGGTAGAAGATAATATCTCAAATTTCAGTTCCTAGTCCATCAGAATACGGAAATATTTCATTCATAAAATTCATTCACTACTTCACTCGAGTGGAGAGTTATACTCGAAATGCAAGCGTGGCTGTTTCGTTAAGTTTGCTTCACAACTATGTGGTTTCTGGTTCAATGTCAACTGTGCGGTATCCTGTTCAAATGCTTTCTACCAGGTGCTGCATTAACACAATTACAAATTATGAGTGAAACTTTGTGGACATTTTCGAAATGTTTAAGGAATCTCGTTGAAGGGATCGTGTCAATACTCGAGAGATAGATTTAATCCGTCGTTCGGTTTAACATTGTCATGTGAAAATTGGGTATTGTTAGCGGAGTCTACTCTGTTGACAACACCTGAGCTATATCTGCAATTAAAGGACAACTTCATCACTTCCTGCTACTAGTCTTGAAGAGCCAGAAAAAGAGATCAATGGAACCATACTTCCTCTGACTAATTTATACTAAAAAAAAAAAAATAGGCAATTGTCAGAAAACTCAATCAAACACTTGCTCTATAATTAAGATGTAAATAGCCCATATATTGCGTAAACGACTACAGATGAATGAAAGATAAATGTGATGTGATTCAGATGTTAAACTTCAATATTTATTTCGAAAAATAAAAGCTGTCTATTAAGATGCTTGTTCATGGGCCCACCCCTATGTATACACATCTTAATCAAAACTGTATATCAAATAAAGTATTTATACTGTGATATTTTGGAGGAGGTTTCGTTTTAGTAAATAGGTGCAGCCAATGTTATCTTTATTTCATGCGGTAAAAGAGTAATCAAGACTTGGTACATGACACAGGGGGCGTGATTTATCATCGTCACCAATTCACCCACACATTTTAAACACATGTAAAATGAAATACGTGGAATCTAATAAACTCACTAAAATAAAACGAGCGAGAGAGAGAGAGAGAGAGAGAGAGAGAGAGAGAGAGAGAGAGAGAGAGAGAGTTTGACAAAATGAAGTCCAGATTCTGCAAAGAATTCGCAAGAATTTCTCTTGTCATAACAAAAGTTATTTTTTCTCACTGGTTTAAGTCAGCAAACTTCCACAAGCAATATTGTAAACAGTGTAAAAACATTAAAGAAATCTGAAACAGACGGATTCAGAAAAAATTCAGCATTTGTATGAAGACTCTTCAAATTTATATATGTCAACATACAACATACGAAAACAGCGACAATGAAAACTGTCTTAACACTGTCTCCACCAAAGTTACCTGCACCTGAATTACACACACACACACAGGCACGATATATATATATATATATATATATATATATATATATATATTTATTTATTTATACACACACGCCTGAGGCAGTAGGGAGGTTGAGAATAGGACCTCACAGACATTCCAGGAGTTATTCTTCATTCTTCTCCATAGGGGCACTCCATAGTTTTTTAAGACTGAGGGGTGGTAACAACAAAAGCCGTAATTCTAATTAATTTAAATTCCTCAGCTCACGAAATTAATTACGTTATCGGTCACTTTGCTAGAAGTGTATATTAGACTGACTGCAAAACTCGGTCAATGAGGGGAAGGTGACCATCTTTAAAGCATTTGTATAAACGAAAACACAATAGAAGAGTAAAGCTGTGTGAAAGGGAGCATGTGGTGGGGCCTGGTTTCAATCAAAATGTTTCTGATTTAGTCTCACTTTTAATGACTTAGCTTTGGTTAACGGCATCTAATTAAACAATACTGCTTAAGTAATTAGATTTTTGATCTGAACTGTTTCCATTTGAGACGTGTACATAACACTCATACGCATCCATACTCACACACGCACTAAGACATTCACACATGTACACACACGTATACACATATATATTCACACACACACACACATACACATAAATACATACAAAATCTGTAAACCAGTTTAATACCAACACTTGGCCCCTGGACACCCGCAGCGGTCTCTATTCTGTTACAAGAATTCAAGCCCAATCGTTGGTCTGGGAATAATTTTTTCCTTTGCTGCCACCAGTCTCAGAGACCCTATAAAGGGTCAAGAGTACTTTCCTAAGGCATTAACAAAAACAAACAAAAAAGGAGATCCAGACACACACACACACAAACACATTACAGAGGGAGGAAAAGAGATAGATGGAGAGACAAAACAGTGTCATTTGTGAAACATTACATTACATTAGGTTCGTACAATGCTTGACAAAATGCCATCTCCAAATGCGCAAGCGAGAGTGTGTGTGTGTGTGTGTGTGTGTGTGTGTGTGTGTGTGTGTGTGTGTGTGTGTGTGTGTGTGTGTGTGTGTGTGTGTGTGTGTGTGTACAATATGGGAAAGAAAAAAATATGTAATATTAGTAGTGCCACTTCCTGAATATACATCCTGCCCGTTATATACATACATATATATATATATATATATATATATATATATATATATATATATATATAAATACATCCATCCATACATACATACATTATATATATATATATATATATATATATATATAGTACACTGTAGACGTGCAAATGCTAAGTGATCAGAAATTGTTAAAAAGCTAAGAGGAGAAACCCACACTTACATCCGGATAAACACAAATTAATGGAGTAAGTTAATAAACTGCCATAAGATGTCCCCTTTACTGGTCCCACTATTGTCACACCGACTACCACCCACCCATCCACCCACCATCGTTTGATCAGCCTTAACCTCCACCACTAAACCCATCATGGGGCCCACCTAAGTCATTATAACAGACTTCTTCCAAGTAAACAACACAACAAAGGCTGCTATGAGTCAGTAATCATACTAGTAAGCGGTCGTTTGAAATAGTAGCTCGAACTCCCTCATACCACGCCACACAGTCATCTTCAGTAAAGAAAGCTACACACTACGTAGTCAAAAAAGATGAGGTGGTCATGGTTAGATACCTCGAGTGGAGGAGGATAGTCGATTTCCGCAACCGGTATGCCGCAGCACACTGGTGTGCCACGAGACGATGCTAGGTGCGCCACAGTGTAACCTGAATATAATTTTCTTCCCTATACTTTTAGTCATATTTTTAGTTCAGGTGTGCCACAGAATTTTGCAATGAATGTAAGTGTGACGCAAGTGAAGAAAGATTGCGGAGCACCAGTGTAATGGCGTGCAACGCAGTCCGTGTAATAATGGATCCTAAGTAGACAAGATGCTTATAGAGCGAAAACCCGGGGACCAACTTTGTTTCTCGGTCGATAAAAGCCTTTCTTTTTACAACAGTAAATGCTTCAAGTGTGGAGGCGCAATGGCCCAGTGGTTAGGGCAGCGGACTCGCGGTCGGAGGATCGCGGTTTCGATTCCCAGACCGGGCGTTGTGAGTGTTTATTCAGCGAAAACACCTAAGCTCCACGAGGCTCTGGCAAGGGGTGGTGACGACCCCTGTTGTACTCTTTCGCCCTAACTTTCTCTCACTCTTTCTTGAGTAATGATGCGATGGACTGGCGTTCCGTCCAGCTGGCGGGGAACAAATACGCCATAGAAACCGGGAAACCGGGCCCATGAGCCTGGCTAGGCTTTGAAAGGACGACGAAAAGAAAAGAAATGCTTTAAGTAGAAGCATGAATGTACCAACAGTACATTTCACCCCTCTTCCTGTCACAACATGACTCTTCTACCTCAACAAAGAACAATAGAGGCATATTTCACCGAACTCATTGATGCAAACCAAAAGACTCCAGATGGGTTGAATTAGCGATTTTTATCTCTAAGAGAACCTTTTCTTTTCTCATCACAAAGCTCATAAAAATGAACGCCCAAAATTTCTACTTCACCTCGTAAAAAAGTAACTTGGCAGTCATATATATATATATATATATATATATATATATATATATATATACGCTCACTCGCGCGCATATATATATATATATACGCTCACTCGCGCGCATATATATATATATATATATATGCTCACACATATATATATATATATATATATATATATATATATATATATATATATACGCTCACATATATATATATATATATATATATATATACGCTCACATACATACATACATATATATATATATATATATATATATATATATATATATATATATATATATATATATATATATCAGTATATATATATATATATATATATATCAGTATATATATATATATATATATATATATATCAGTATATATATATATATATATATATATATATCAGTATATATATATATATATATATATATATATATATCAGTATATATATATATATATATATATATATATATCAGTATATATATATATATATATATATATATATATCAGTATATATATATATATATATATATATATATATATCAGTATATATATATATATATATATATATATATCAGTATATATATATATATATATATATATATATCAGTATATATATATATATATATATATATATATATATCAGTATATATATATATATATATATATATATATCAGTATATATATATATATATATATATATATATCAGTATATATATATATATATATATATATATATATATCAGTATATATATATATATATATATATATATATCAGTATATATATATATATATATATATATATATATATCAGTATATATATATATATATATATATATATATCAGTATATATATATATATATATATATATATATATATCAGTATATATATATATATATATATATATATATATCAGTATATATATATATATATATATATATATATATCAGTATATATATATATATATATATATATATATATATACGCTCACTCGCGCGCATTTTAAAAAACAGTAAAGCCAATATTTAAATGAGCATCAGATAGCAACATCTGTTTAATTAATTCTCTAAACAACTCTTAAGTCTTGAGTAGTAGAATATACTAAGAGATGCCGAAAATAAAACGTGATATCACCATTTTAGATTCAACGTTTGTAGTATTAGTATTAGTATTAGTAGTAGTAGAAATGCTATTGGCGAGGGCGGACGAAGTTGAAAGATTTGAGGACAAACACTGCCCTCTTCGGTCAAGGCCTCATCAACTTTTTCAACTTCCACTTCGAAGGAGAAGTGATGGTGGAGACAAAGATGTTTTCTCCCAGCGAATTTGTGAAAAACGATTAAGGTGAATAGAATGAGTTTAAGCAAAGCCTGGTAGAAAAATGAGCGACGGTTTGTGCCCTTCGCGATTAGGATGATTTGGGGTCAGTTAGAGGGTTTTCTGTATCAGAACTTCATCATCCGTATTCTTTTTTTTTTTTTTCTTACTTGTTTCAGTCATTTAACTGCGTCCATGCTGGAGCACCGCCTTAAACTATCTTTGTTCTTTTATTTTTTAGTCGAAGAAATCGACCCCAGGACTTTGGATGCCTAGTACTTATTCTATCTTTCTCTTTTGCCGAACCGCTAAGTTACGGGGACATAAACACACCAGCATCGGTTGTCAGGCGATGTTGGACACACACACACACACACACACACACTCACACACACATATATATATATATACACACATATAAACGACGGGCTTCTTTCAGTTTCCGTCTACGAAATCCACTCATTCATCGCCGCCTTGCCTGGTTTCCTCCAAATTCATCTTCTAATCTCTCTTAACTGAAGAGATTAGACTGTTATTCATCCACCATGTTAATTTCTCCTTAAAATCCCAAACCATATTTATTTATTTATTTATGACATCATAACAATTCTCTACGGGGAAGGTAGATTATATTGTATTAACAGCTGCTCGGGGATAATTTTAAAAAGACCCCATACTTTTTATTATCTTCTATTCGTCGTTCATCATCATCATCTACTCATGCTGGGAAAAGTGCTGCCTCTACTTCAATCGTTTCCTTAGCTTCAGTTCTTGCCCCTACAACTGCCCTCTCTAAACTCCCGAGTATATTTTGCTGTCCTACATTTAATGTGTTTCTAACTGCTTATGTAAACGTCCTGTGGTTTTATTCTCTAGGTTATGGTAGTGTATGTGTGGGAGCCGAGGTACATTATTTAGTGTATGTGCGAGAGAGAGAGAGAGAGAGAGAGAGAGAGAGAGAAAGAGAGAAAGAGAGAGAAAGAGAGAGATAGAGATGGGCAGACACAGAGACAAACAGATAGACAGACAGACTAGATTCTTTCTAGTGCGTATTGCCATCGTGTTGATTCTTGGAACGCTGTTCTCGTTCAACCCCAGGTCAAACCTGATCAAGGTAACCTACGATCAAAGACTTTCCAACCGTGACTATCTTATCGTTTCCCCTTGCACAATACACATAGGACTATATTCCCTCTGTATTCTTTTTCTACAACAGTAGGGTGCAATTTAAGAGAGATTTTACTGCTGTTTCTAAAACGTTTCATTTGATAATACTATATTGCCACATGTTTTTTCAACAATGGCGACGTTGATTACCGGTTGCCAACTTACATTTGTGATGCTGATGAAAGTGTCAAGGGATTATCTGAGAATATCGGGGAGAAACAAATATCACACACGACGGTCGGGGTGGGGGTCAAGAAACGAGACGCCGGTAATACTAAAAAAAAAAGAACTTTAGGTACAATCATTGGAACATTGAGCGCATAAGATATGGTAAATGAATTCCTTTGAACTGTGAGGAATTCTTTTGGATTTGTTCAAAGATAAATGAAGGAAGGCAACGCATGTTTGATGGGTTAAGACTGGAGCAAATTCAGGATTAAATAACAGCATACATACGTATATATACTGACGTACATATATGCATACAAGAATATATACCCACTGATACGTATACATAAATACATACACACACATTAATGTGTGTGTATGTGTGTTTCCGATATAACCATACATTAAGTTAAACATTAACTTTAAAAAAGATTCAATTCAGAGAGAGAGAAATGAGGAGAGAGAGAGAGAGAGAGAGAGAGACTTTAATAAATTGCACTGTGAGGGCGGCGAGCGGGCAGAAACGTTAGCACGCCGGGCGAAAAGCTTAGCGGCATTTCGTCTGTCTTTACGTTCTGAGTTCAAATTCCACCGAGGTCGATTTTGCCTTTCATCCTTTCGGGTCGATGAATTAAATACCAGTTGCGTACTGGGATCGATCTAATCCTCCTCCCCAAAAAGTTTCTGGCCTTGTGCCGAGATAAGAAAAGAATAAATTACACTGTGGCTAACAATCGTTCTTCCACCTTTACTACACCCACTGCCTGTTTTTCATCCTTTACTTGTTTCGGTGTTTTGACTGCGGCCATGCTGGGGCACCGTCTTGATGAATCGACTCAATGCTTATTTTTTAAAAAATCCTGCTACTTGTTCTGTCAGTCTCTTTTCTCAACCGCTAAGTTACACACCGACACCGGTAATGAGGGGGACAAACAGACACAAAGACACACACACACTGTGTGTGTGTGTGTGGTAAGGGTTATCAGGCGCGGTCCCAGGAATTTTTCGAAGGGAGGGCATAAGGTCAGAAGGGAATAGAATTCTAGAAGAAAATGGCGTAATAATATTATTTAGAAGGGCGCTCTTCTTTTCTTCAGTGGGTACGTGCCCCTCAGCTCCCCCCTCCCCACCTTCCTTGGATTCGGCCCTGGTTATGGCAAATAATGAGCCGAAATGGACGAAGATTTTAAGAAGATTCTGGAAGGAATTTATTTTTTGTTGCATTGTTTTTTATTTTTTTTTTTAGCTTGTGCAACACGTGACTTGGCTTCATCAGCTTCTAACAGACAGTCACCCACTTCTTTCTTTTCAGTCGCCCCTAGACATACAAGTTTAAACAAGAACGAGTATATGAATATATGGATGTGTGTGTGCGTGTGTGTGTGTGTGTGTGTGTGTGTGTGTGTGCGTCTGTGCGTGTGTGAGCGCGCGCGAGTCGGTGATGTGTTTCGGTGCGTGTGTGGCACATTTGTGTGGATGAGTGTAGATATGCGAGCGTTACAATTGATCGCATGGATGTGAGAGTAGCGTGCGTCACTTTAGATACATCAAAATCAATTAGTCCACTTTTTCATGACCTTTCGTATGTGAATACACAGTAGATGTGGGAGGATGTATTTTCAGAGAAGTGTATACACACACACACACACACACACACACTTATATAAACAGTGGTATAAAAAAAGGAAAACCTTTGAATTAGATAATATATAAGACATCTAAATCATTAAGATGTTTTTTTCTGAGAACTATCACACACGCATACATGTATATATATGCATAAATTCATTATTATTATTATTATTATTATTATTGGTTTTGTTAAGGCGGCGACCTGGCAGAACCGTTAGCGTGCCGGGCGAAATGCTTAGCAGTATTTCGTCTGTCTTTACGCTCCGAGTTCAAATTCCACCGAACTCGACTGTGCCTTTCATCCTTTCGGAGTCGATAAATTAAGTACCAGTTGCGTACTGGGTCGATCTACTCGACTGGCCCCCCTCTCCAAAAATTTCGGGCCTTGTGCCTAGAGTAGAAAAGAATAAATGGATGATAAAAGGACAGGAGTTACGTGATCACTTTCATTAGCTAATGGCTGTTTCGGCTATAAGAAACCGTGCACACACAGTTGAGTGTCTATGCAACACTTCATAGCTTCGTCAGAGCATATAACAATGTGTTAGCAAGCATGATACTTTACCAAAGAGTATTTACCGAAATACTGCGGAAATAAGCCGCCGACGTATTAGAATATATGTGTACCAAAGCATAAGAAAAACAATGTGTTCTTAAACAGTCTTTTAAAACGTATGTTATAAACAAATGTATTTTCTTTCAAATACAGGTTTCAAAATTAGGGCAACACATCCAGTGGCCTCCTTTTCGTTTAATTTCTTCGAGATGAACTTTCAGAAGAATATTTGTTAATGTCACAAACTGATGCCAAATGGAAGACTGAAGAACAATCAGGGAAACAGCTTAGCCTATTTCTCACAGAAAATGTCCCGTGTACTCTTCAGGAAGTTCTGAAGGAAAACTTATATAATGAGACATTTGCAAGAAATTTGGAACGATAACGGCAGAAATTGTTGAATTTTCAAATAGAGAGTGAGACAAACAGACAGAGAGATAGATAAATAGATACGAGTTTTAAGCATCTATTTATCTTACGTGTATGTGTATATGTATATACACACAGACACACACACATACATACATACATACATACACACAGGCGTTTGTATTAAGAGGTGCAAATGAATTTATAGCTGAAGCGTAAAGGAATTTCATGATTTTAATCCTTGGATTCCATGGGTTAAAATACTCGGTGCATCGTAAGAGAAAGGCGTTAAAAACAGCCTTTATTGAGGACATCAACACTTAATTTTATATTTTCTCTCACAAGATTTCGATTAAGATCTTTTATCATTCCCCGGATCCATTATATTATTTCATATTTTTTATGTTACTATATTATTTATTATTAGTTCATTAATTCATGCGTATTTCTGTCTCCACCTTCAAATGCCGTCGTCTGTCACGTGTAGCGGTGAGATAATACAACAAAACACACAAGTATGCATATGTGTGTGAAAATTATATGTACACACACACACACACACACACACACACACACACACACACACACACACACACACACACACACACACACACCAATATATAATTATCCGCATGGATAGACATATTTATGTATATCTACGATGAATAAGACGGACTATACCATTTAAAGCGATGCTCCCGCATGGCAGCTGTCAAAAAGCTGAAACCAACAAAATAACAGCAATAGTTTTCTCAGTGCTCTTTCGAACTTTATACATACAATATGGTGGACAATGCGAAACAGCCTACACTGGTAAGAAAGTGAACGATTGAATAATTGTTAATAATGGGCAAAAACCGACAATAATAGGTAATTAGGAAGTTAGTCATAAAATGAAGGAGATTAATTTTAATTTTACTCTTTGTTCTTTTATTCTTTTACTTGACTGCGGCCGTGCTGGAGCACCGCCTTCAGTCAAACAAATCAACCCCAGGACTCATTTTTTGTAAGCCTAGTATGTATTCTATCGGTCGCTTTTGCCGAAATGCTAAATTTACGGTGACGTAAACACACCAACATCGGCTGCCAAGCGTTGGTGGGGGACAAATACAGACACTTTCTCTTTTTTTTTTGGCGGGGGGGGGGGGGATAATTGAAAGTTTTCGAGGCAGAAGACAGGAAAAAACCCCACGAAATCGACTTTGTTATAAAACCCAAGCACTCACACACACAGCTATATCAGCCACAAGTACATACAGACACGCAATGAAAATTAGAGCTTTACTTTCACTTTCAACCCATGCAGTTTGATTCCCGATCCTTTGTCACCATCGCTTCTAACGTAGACATAAGGCCTAAAATTTGAGGAAGAGTTTAGTCGAGAGAGAGAGTGAGAGAGAGAGAGAGAACGCGCGCGCGCACACAGAAAGTGGACAAGTGACGCGTAGAAAGGTAAGGGCAAAGAGAGAAAAAGTATCAGAAAGTGAGAGAGAGAGAGAGAGAGAGAGAGAGAGAGAGAGAGAGAGAGAGAGAGAGAGAGAGAGAGAGAGAGAGAGAGGAGAGGATGAGTTTATATCAGTCATGGGAAAA
Organism: Octopus bimaculoides; assembly: GCF_046866305.1. Lineage (NCBI taxonomy): Eukaryota > Metazoa > Mollusca > Cephalopoda > Octopoda > Octopodidae > Octopus > Octopus bimaculoides. The sequence goes on along the minus strand of NC_142937.1, from coordinate 91,248,726 downwards.
CCACGGCTTCAAAGCTGTCAGCGGCCCAAGAAACTTTCTGAATGGCGAACCTAACGAAAGATTATTTTGAATTTTAAAACAATTTGGCCCGTCTGATGATGAGGCATATCTTGTGCTGCCCGCTCTTAAAAAAGGTTGCCCATATCTGATCTAGCCCGTCGTATATATGTATATATGTATGTGTGTGTGTGTGTATATGTTTGTCCCCCCAACATCGCTTGACAACCGATGGTGGTGTGTTTACGTCCCCGTAACTTAGCGGTTCGGCAAAAGAGACACCGATAGAATAAGTACTAGGCTTACAAAGAATAAGTCCTGGGGTCGATTTGTTCGACTAAAGGCGGTGCTCCAGCATGGCCGCAGTCGACTGAAACAAGTAAAAGAGTAAAAGAGTACATATATATATATATATATATTATACACATTATATACAAATGCATAAGGAAAAAGAAGAAACGGAACCAAATGTAAGGTGGGGTGAGTGAGAGAGGGACCAGGGAGAGACAAAGAGGAAGAGAGAGACATAATGTAGAAAGAAGGTAGTGAGAGAGGGGGGCAGTGAGGTTAACGGATTGTCAGTTGACATTTTATAATATATACATCAACACGGGAATATGTTGACCCAATTAATCGACGACCACGGCGACGACGAAGCAGTGGTGGTGGTGGTGGTGGTGGTGGTGAGTTAGATGTCTACGACTACAATAGCAGCCCTGTTGTTAGAGAGGTTGTTGTTGATGCTGACTTAGCTGACATTTGTATACCGGTGACGTTGATGATGGTGGTGTCACAGGTTAGTTTGCAGTAGTAGTAGCAGCAGTAGGAGCAGCAGCAGTAATGGCGGTGTCGTAGTGAATCACCCTGAAACGAACGCAAGGACTCCTTTATATGATTACACGTGGAAGATATTCTGGAAGATGCACAGCATTTGAGTTCATCCAAACCCTCCTGTCGACAAAATGGTCACCGACGTAATTCAAGCCATCACCACTTTCCTCAAGTTCGAAATTTTTACCATACTGTTAATTGCAACGACCTCGGTCCTTCAAGGCTAACGTATTATTAGCAGCAGTGACCGTGTGGTAAATAGCTTGCTTACCAACCAACATGGTTCCGGGTTCATTCCCACTGCGTGGCACCTTGGGCACTATAGCTACGGGCCGACCAAAGCTTTGTGGTTGGAGAAAATGCTGCAAAGACTTGCAAAAACATTTGTGAAGTTTATGATGATGCTGTAGATGAATCAACTGTTCAAAGGTGAGAAAATTACCTTTTTTAAATCTCACAACGCAACAACAGTACTTTGGAGTAAAGATTGTTTGCCAACATAACATGGCAGTCGTGGTTTAGGACGAATGTTGCTGTAATTTAGCCCCAGGAGACATCATCTTCAGCTGGCTATATGACGCCGTCTGTGTCCTTATATTTTCGAACAAGGGAATCTAGCACTCCCACTCAGATATTGTTTTGCGCTGAGTGGGGGTGCTAGATTCCCTTGTTTGAAAATATAAGGACACAGATCGTATCGTATAGCCAGCTGGAGACGATGTCTCCTGTGGCTAAATTACAGCAACATTCGTCTTAAACCAGGACTGCCATGTTATGTGGCAAACAATCTTTGTTCAAAGGTGGTTTGCAAAATTTAAAGGTGGAGAGTTTAGCTTGGAAGATGACAGTTGCAGTGGAAGACCTTCAAAATTGGATGAAGATATTTTAAAGGCAAAAATCGAAGAAAACTCAAATATCTCGACTGGAGAACTTGCAGAAGAGTTGGAAGTTTCTAAAAGTTCGGTTCATGAGGTATATCCCTTTTTTACATATTAAAAAGCGCTCATAACTTTCCAGAAAATCTAATAATTGTAGGGATTAAAGGTAACTCGTATTAATCCCGTGATATCTAAATTGAGATATTTCTCCAAGTTTTTCTTTTCTTGAAGTGTGTCTATATTGTCTTTACCTCACGTTTTGTTTTCTACATATTCTCTGTGCAGCGCTCAAACCTGGATTACACAACAAAGGATATAATTATAAAACCCTAACAGAAACACACGCAGGCTTCTACATACTGACTATTTTGTCACACATTTTAACGTGTAAACTGCACTAAACGAATAAACCACACAAACACACACAAATATGTGTGTGTGTGTGTGTGTGTGTGTGTGTGTGTGTGTGTGTGTGTGTGTGTGTGTGTGTATAGGATCCATTCAAATCTGTGAAAGAGATGGAATAGACCCAGTTTGAGATAGGTATACGCGTATATACTTAGATAAAGACACGTATACACAAACCTATATACACACACTCTACGGTAACAGAATAAAAAAAACGCGTATGTGTATGTGTACATACAAACACACACACACACACACACGTAGAATGCATACATATACGTACGCACGAGCGTGCGAATGTATCTGTGTTAGATATGGGACACGCATTGTAAGCACATGATGTATAGTTATATATATATTAGTTCAAAAGGCAGAGATCGGAAAGGAACAGCAAGAATGGAGGGGGATGTTCAGTAGAAGACGAAGTCATGGAAAGGTCAAACAACAACAAAGGACATTTTGTGCGCGCGCGTGCGCTTGAGAGTGTATCAAATTTTTTTTGATTCGTTTTTGTTTTTTTCATTTACTTTTTAAAGAATTTCTCAGTTTCTTCCACAACGATGTTGTTCTTAGTGGTGTTGTAGTTAACGATGAAGTAGAGTTTGAGGTGTAGAATAAAATACAGGGGTTTAGTTTTGGTGAGGGTCCGGGTGGCGCTAGTAGTGGTGGTGTTGATGTATGTTATTATGTCTTACCATTTGGTATGATCAATCTTAGCTGAGCCAAATGAGTAGTCTCTATGTGGTGGCTCAAAAAGCTGGAAATAGCAGCCAAATCTCTTACAAATCGCTGCATTCTTAAATACGAGAGGCACACACATGATGTAATCCTAATATGAGGTGGTCACAGCAGAAACCTCTAAGCTTACTAGGTTCTATCAGGGACTAATTAACCATTACTAATATTAGTATTATTACTACTACCGCCACCATTAAGTATTGCTGATAGTCATTTCTTGAATCGGGTCCAATGTCTCACATTTTAGTGCAGCGACCTCAGTATTTGACTGGTACTTTAATTTATCGATCTTGTAAAAATGGAAAGCAAAAAGACTAGCACGGAATTTGAACTCAGAAGATCGTGATCTGCAAAGCGTTGTATCCGACGTCCTAACCGTTAGATAACGGTTTTAACAATAATCGTTTCTACTCTAGGTACAAGGCCCGAAATTTGTCGGGAAGAGGCCAGTCGATTAGATCGACCCCAGTACGCAACTGGTACTTAATTTATCGACTCTGAAAGGATGAAAGGCAAAGTCGACCTCGGCAGTATTTGAACTCGGAACGAAAAATATTTATTTCTTTATTGCCCACAGTGGGCAAAACATAGAGGGGACAAACAAGAACAGACAATGGGATTAAGTCGATTGCATCGACACCAGTGCGTAAATGGTGGATCTATTTCAAAACGGGGGCACCAGTATTTTCTTAACGAAACACTAACGAAACACTTTGAAACTTGGGACACTGGTAGAATGTGTCATATAAAACATCTTTTACTCTTAGTCTTCTTAACAAAAAAACGTACATCGCAAGTTATTCCATGTTAAAGTTGTCGTATTTCTGTAATTTCAACCAATCAGTGACGTCTATTCAGCTGAATAGAGTTACTGCTGGGCGGTCATAAAAATGTTATTCCCTGTGACATATTTCATCCGGTTTAATCGTAATTTATACGCATATATTGTTTATATAATAAATTACGCTGTGCGTATCTATGTGTGTAACAATTTTAGAGTTCGGATTCTAGAGTTAGGGTTAGTTTTAGGGTTAGGGTTAACAGTCTAGTTAGGGTTAGGGGATTAATACGATATACACCGTTACAGCGCTAACTGTTTTCAACTGAATAGACGTCAGTGATTAGTAGAAATTATCGAAATAAGACAATTTTTTACATGAAATAAATTCGAATACAAAAATTTTTTTCTGTTCTATAACACAAAATAGATAAGTATACGAAGTTTGAAAGTCTTTCGGTATCAAAAACACTACATAAAACATAAATGAAAACTGGTGCCCCCGTTTTGAAATAGATCCTAAATGGTACTTATTTAATCGACCTCGAAAGAATGAAAGGTAAAGTCGACCTCGGCGGAGTTTGAACTCATAACGTAACGGCAGACGAAATACCGCTAAGCATTTCGCCCGGCGTGCCAACGTTTCTGCCAGCTCGCCGCCCTACAGTTCTAACAATAATGCCACAGTTTCTCCGTATTCTTACTAATTAGTGCTACACCCATCAACATTGCAAATTATAACAACTACTACTACTACTACTACTACTGCTGCTGTCATCACTGCCAGCATATCATTAGAAGTTCACCACAGGCCATGGGAGTGAACATATGTTATGTTTTGGGGGGCCCTACACTTTATTGGCACAAAACCCAGTACTAACTGTGCCAAACTTCACTCGCTCATGTTTATAGAGTCCCAGGGTATCCGTACATGAGCAGACCTTGTGTATAATCACCTGCGTTTTTCTCTATATTGATAGATGCGAATACACCTGTAGTTCTGCATACAACAGGTTCAGGTGTACAGCAAAATGCTTTGCTTTATGCCAACGAATATGTATTTCTGTAAATTAACTTAAAAAAAAAAAAAGATCGTTAATTATTCGGTAGTTTACGATGAGTCTGCAATTCTACTTAAGAGTTTTAACAAAGGCGAACCATGCTCGGAGTTGTCTCCGGTAACGTTGATGACAAAGATATTGTTAGCGATCAATTCCTGTTATTTCTGCTGCCGCAGGTCTGAATATGCTTTTATTTTAATGTTCAAAAGATTAAATGTTATTCTATCGACATAGCTATCTCCATGAATCGTATCCTGTTTTCTCAGTAGTTCTGCTTCTCTACTCGAGTAACACTGTATTTTTAGTATATTTACACAACGGTTCGTTTACAAACAAACACTTCAGTAGTTTATGATTTAGTTTCATAAAAACCCTTTCATTTCTGTTCCCACAAAATAGTCATAGATATTTAGTGTGCACGAAAAACAAACTCTCGTTAAAATTCCAGCGTATTTCTTGCATTAATGTTATCATGTTTACACGTTTTGTATTTATTCATTTTGAGATACCGTTGAGCATTTCTTATACTATGTCTCCTGTCTATCATCTTACATTCCACATTTTCGATTTCAGACTCCTGCTTATCATTTTCTTGATCCAATGGATCCTCATCCCCTCATAACCAAATCCAGCTGTCCTTGTAATTTCTTATCACTTCTGACTTTTGAACTGAACTTACTTCAAAGTTTGGCTTTTTTCCTCATATTTTACTGGATATTTTTGTCCTTTGAACTCTACTATGTAAATAATCCTTTCTAATAATCTTTGTAAATTATCTTTTCTAAGATAAAGTCCCAGAATTACTAGTCCTATTACTTCTTCAACACTCATTAGCCAACTCTTTCTTCTTGATCTTTTCCAATGTACAAGCTCCATACTCGACTGGGGGTACATGCTTCTCTGCGTTACAAGCCGCTTTCTATTAATGTTCTCCAATTAATTTCTTCTCCATTCAACGATTCCTGCTTCGTACTTTATTAATGACACAGAACTTCAGTTGATTGCTGCTATATTTCCGGCGTTCAATTTGGAGTACGAAATTGATTTTAATTCTTTTCTTTTCTACGCTAGGCACAAAACCCGAAATGTTGGGGGAGGAGGCCAGTCGATTAGATCGACCTCAGTATGCAACTGGTACTTAATTTATCGACCCCGAAAGGATGAAAGGCAAAAATCGACCTCGGCGGCAAATGCAAAAAGAATAATCTTTTCTACTCTAAGCACAAGACCCGACATTTTTGCAGGGGAGAGGGCCAGTCGATTACGTAACTGGTACTTAATTTATCGACCCCGAAAGGATGAAAGCCAAAGTCGAGTTCGGAAGAATTTGCACTCAGAATGTAAAGACAGACGAAATACCACTCAGCATTTCGCCCGGCGTGCTAATGTCTCTTCCAGATCGCTGCCTGAAATGGTTTTGATTCCTTCCTGCATTTCTAGACATTCAATTTTATCACTCTCCAATATTCCAAGTTCCTTACAGGTTACTTCTAAAGGATTTTATGTACAGTAATATCTCATTTTACAAGACCACGGGTTTACGACTTTTATTTTTCAAACACAAGATCCAACTTTTGAACGAAGAGCAAAAGTTTCCACTACAATAACAAATGCTTCTCTGTGTTACTGAGAAATTTATAGAGAGTGAAAAAAATGTCTTCTAAGCAAACAACTTTACACTTCAGTTCTATATTTAAGAGATGAGGAATTATGTATATATTATTTACAATTGACGGATATTTATCCTCATCTTGTTTGTTGCTAACACAACGTTTCGGCTGATATATCCTCCAGCCTTCATCAGGTGTGTTAGGGAAATTTCGAACCTGGGTTCTCATTCATGAATATTGTCCCTTCGTCCACTGCCACAGAGTCTTCGAACGCCATGAGCGCTGCACCCCACCCGACCCCTTTATTCTCGTAGGACCCACGACAGTCCTGATTATTGCATCACACTCCTGGTTATGCGAAAAATTAATAAAATACTCTGGAATCCTTGTGGTTTTAGCAGGCTCCTCCCACCACCATCACCCCACCATGTGCTTATGCAAGGTAAGATTATCTGTAATAGCAGCAGCAGTAGTAAGTAGTAGTACTACTATTATTACTACTACTAAACTGAGGTGGAGATATGTAAGTTAAATAAATATTATAATGGCTTCTTTGGGTTCTGTAAAGAGGGAATGTCTTTTGGGTGTTGATGATGATGATGACGACGAAGACGATGCTGATGAAGTGGTGAGGTTGATGACGATGCTACATAATGATGAACATAATGATAAAACGACCATAATAGAAGACGATGATGACGATGGCGATATTAACAGTATGGGAGTAGTGGTCACGATAATGATAGTAGTGGAAGGGGGGCGCCTTCCTCAACCTGTCTGTGATTCAAGATCAACCCCCCCCCTCCCGCTTCCAGCCACCCACTACATCAATGAAACACGAAATATAGCGACTAATTCTTCTTCCCCACGCCCCGACCCTGCTGCTCTTCCACCACCCGCCCCCAATCCGTGCCCCTAGTTCCACTCCAGCCCAGTTACCACTGTTGTCTCTCTAATTGCACTCACAAACACTACACACATGGAATTACTTACATTGCTTAACAACAGAAGAAAAGAAAAAGCTTTATGTCAATTTTCTTCAGAAAATTCATTTCGTTATCACAAGAGAGAAGAGGGAACGTGTGCGCGCGCGAGTGCGTTACTACTTGAACGAAAGAGGTGGGAGGAGAAAGAGAAAGAGGGAGAGAGCAATTGAAAGAATTGCTAGGTTTCTATAAAAACATCGGATGTTTTGTGATAATGATCATGATAAATATGATGATGATGACGATAATAATAATCGCCGACACCATCATGATGGTGACGGTAATGGGGGTGGGGAAGTTGTGGTGGTTGTAGCGATACGGTAGTCTAATGTTTAGAAGCTTCGTGAACATTATTTGAAAGTGTTTTACACTAATGACAGCTGTAGCCAAAAATATCAGAGAAAGGAATCTCTCTCTCTCTCACACACACACGCACACGCACACGCACGCACGCACGCACGCACGCACGCACGCACGCACGCACGCACGCACGCACGCACACACACACGCACACACACACGCACACACACACACACACACACACACACACGATTTTATAAGCCATGGGCTCTTTACTGGAGTCGTAGGGGCACTGCCGTGACATACGACGTGTCTTTTGTGCTTTTAGATTTGCGGGGCCAATGGTTTTCCAGGCCTGACTGATCTCAGACGATTTCTTCATGAGAAAGAGACAGGTAAAAAAAAAGGAGTTGGAAAAAGAAGAATTGCCCCTTTTGACTTGAACTTTATCTATCCAGGTACGATGAAAGGCAGAGCTGATCTCGGTGGGATTTGACCTCAGTGCGCGAAGTGACCATCCTATCCGACATCTCGGCCAGTCTTGTAAAGAACATGAAGCTGGGGAAGAAGTACGTGCATCTGAGCGATTTCTCATTATAACAGCCGCGACGTGGAGATGGCTTGGTACATCGAGTCTCAGTTGTTACTTTCGAGAAAGCTGGATGTTTCTTCGTTGAAACAACAGAAGGAATGCAAGGCGTACCGAACAGCAGTAATATCCTCCACGCTGTACTCTGCCGAGATATGCACATACTGTATCGTCGGTACATGAAAAAGCTGGCGAATTTCCAGTTGCGCCTGCTACACCCTATAATGAACATTTCCTGGCGAGATTACATCCCCAGCCAGGCGTTCCAGCCATGCAAAAAAAAATGCCTAATGTTGAGTTTATATTTGAAATTGAAATTCTCAGTGTGGCCATGCGAAGATGGGAATTGATTTTAAAGATATAAAATCATGAGTTGTTGCACAACCAACAAACGTCAAAGCAGGAAGGATATCAGCGAACTCGTTATCAGCGCCTCTGTGACATCAGCAAAATGGACAATCTATTATAATAAACATGATCTCATTTATCATGAACATACTTTTGTTTATGAAAACAACGCTGCAGTCACGATATGTAATACATCCTAGTCACTGCTGCACCGATTGAGCAATGAGTCAGCATTACATGAAATGTGAAGTAAAAGTGGTTTTTTTTGTATGTGTAAAACGAGAACGGCGCAATTGTAGCAACACCTCAGTAAAAATCTGGGGCGAAAAAATCGGAAAATAACGTCAGTGTTTTACGATTTGTCAGTTTTTCATTGTAAGAAAAAAATACAATCGTGGGTCTAATCTTGTTCTTTGGTTACAAAGGGAAGGACACACAGAATTCCCAATGTAGTTTTTTTATGTACAAAAAGCAAACAAGATGACGGCTGCAACATCTTCAACGAAGGTTGACCTGGGACTAAACTAAAATAGATTAGAAACACCTTTGATCGTAGGTTTTTTTCATTCGACGCTCGCTTGGGGATAACTGACAGCACTAAGGAAAGCCTCTAATGTGGTCTCAATCTGCTAGAAATAGCAGTCAAACCTTTCTCAATACACATGACCGCCTTTAAAAATGAAAGACATAGCAGATGTTCTACAGTGAACCGTACCACCGTAGGACATCTACTTAGTGTTAGACAAAGAAACGGTCGAGTATCTCTCTATAGCAGGGTTTCCCAACCTAGGCAATATTGCCCCCGGGTGGATGACTTCGACTCTTGGGTGACGGGTGAGAAAATGTGCAGAAAATAATGATTGTTTTGATTTTGTGAATAGTAAAGGATTTTGAGTATAAAAGTCAATTTTTTTTTTGTTTTTCATTGGCAATAAAATAATTAGTCAACAGCAACATTTTCATTCATTAATTTGCCAGGCAACACAGTAATATTACACATGATGCAGGTGTACAGAAAAATGTGTCAATGTTTGTGCAGAAGAGCATGCGTCATGCAGACGTCTGCACTAGTCTGTACTACACTCTTTTTAATAGTCACATGGTACGTCTATACGCGAATCTCTTGTGTAGACAGTAAGTGGTAGATTTCAATTGGCAGTTAAACGCGTTGGCATTTATTAAGCAGGATTTCAACGTAGAATTTTCCTATTTTCAAGAGCTACCCTTTACAAACACACAAAAAACTGGAAGGAAAAATAAAAGATATCAAAAACAAAAAAAAGCACTACTTGTTCGTGATGAATGAGTGATCATTGTACGATATTTAAATATTGCAACGTTTCCAGTAGGAAAAAAAACAAAAAACTTTGTGGCTAATAACTACATTGGTTGTTTATTTTATGTACTTATTGCTTTTCTTTAGCTAATTCAATTGTGTTATTTCCGTACCACCAAACTTTAAGCAACGAAACTACGAAACTTCATGCGCGAAATATCATTTACATTCCTAAGTTTGGAAACGAATCAGACAGATCTCTAATATATTCCGCAATGGAAAAGCGGGAACCATTCATAACTGTATTCCAGAAGACAACTTGCGCTGTACAAAATCCCACACAATAGGACAACCATTATACTTCGTTTTGTAATTAAAAAAGCTCTCTCGACTCTAACGCATAAAAAGCCTGATACCTGTAGCAGGACAATTCCTCTTACAAATGATACAATTTCCTCGTACGCTAAGTAACTTGCTTACCAACCACATGGTTCTAGGTTCAGTCCCACTGGGTGGCACCTTAGGCAATTGTCTTCTACTATAGCCACGGGTTGACCAAAGCCTTGTCAGTGAAAGAAGCCCGTTCGGCAAAAGAGACCGATAGAATAAGTACTAGGCTTACAAAGAATAAGTCCTGGGGGTCGATTTGCTCGACTAAAGGCGGTGCTCCAGCATGGCCGCAGTCAAATGACTGAAACAAGTAAAAGAGTAAAGAGTATAGGGTACATAGCGGCGATTGAGAATGTGTGTGTGTGTGTGTGGGTGAGAATGTATACGTAGAATGCGTTTACATAGAGTTTATATAATGGTATAATGACAACGACTAAGAATGCATATACATACATGCAAGAATTCAAACAGAATTTATATGCACAATATATATACTGATCAAGAATAGCGGTTGAGAATATACACACGTAGAATATGATAAATAAAAAAGTTTGGATACACGGAATATAACGACCAGAAATTTTGTTCCCGTGTGAAACTAGAATCATTATATAAACCGAACAAGTATTGTACATTTAAATATTTATTCTGAGCTCTTCCTCAACCATTCTTCCATTTAAGTCAACCAAATCTGCTAACCATGAACAGCAAAATGGAGATATACTTCTTCATCAGATTATCTTAGATTTATCGCCTTTGTTGTTAAACAATCCTGGAGGGACTGTTATCAAATAATTGTTTGGATAATCTAAGATGATCGAAGTTTACTGAGTTTGTTTTAACATATATTTATGAGTGTGTCTACGTGTGTGTGTGTGGAGGGAGAGAGAGAGAGAGAGAGAGAGAGAGAGAGAGAGAGAGAGAGAGAGAGAGAGAGAGAGAGAGAGAGAGAGAGAGAGAGAGAGGCAGAAACAGAAAGAACGGAGAGGAGAGAGTATATACTTTTCCATTCTAGGCACAAGACCCGAGATTTTTGAGGGGGCAAGTCGATTAGATCGACCCCAGTACGCAACTGGTACTTAATTTATCGACTCCGAAAGGATGAAAGGAAAAGTCGACTTCGGCGGAATTTGAACTCAGAACATAAAGACAGACGAAATACCGCTAAGCATTTCGCCCGGTGTGCTAACGTTTCTTATTTCTGTATTGCCCACAAGGGGCCAAACACATGGGGACAAACAAGGACAGACAAACGGATTAAGTTGATTAGATCGACCCCAGTCCGCAATTGGTACTTAATTTATCGACCCCGAAAGGATTAAAGGCAAAGTCGACCTCGGCGGAATTTGAACTCAGAACGAAACGGCAGACGAAATACCGCTCAGCATTTCGCCCGGCGTTCTAACGTTTCTGAGGAGAGAGTATATAGCTGACCTTAACATACTGTAGGCTGTGATATATGCATGCGCGTGCACAGTGTTGACATGGGTATTTCATCGCAACTATTTTGATTAGTTTTGTTTGTTAAATTATACAAAGCAACTATCTCCAGAAAACAATATCAAAACCAACAACTAATAACAAACTCCGATCACATTTGGTGTCATGACCTTTATAACCAGAAATTACTTTTGTTTTAATCAATTTCGACATTTTAACAAAATTAACAGTAATTAACATCATAAACAGATGTGCAACCTGCTTACATTTGCCAATCCAAGGTTTGCCTACTAGAGTTCACCTGGGTCTAAACAACGACACCAACATTACAATACACAGAACGGACGAGCCAGCGAGGGAGCCTCTCTATACAATCTATTGACATGTTAGATATAACAGTCAAATCTTTATCAAATAGTTATTCCTTGATTAGAAATGGAAGGGCACACAGGACTCATAATGTAGTCCTTTATGTACAAAACCAAACAAGACAGTTAAAGCTAGAATGGTTTAGATCAGGGCTGACCTGAGACTAAACAACAACAACATAGATATTTTGTTTTGTTATTGTTCAGGTCACTGCTTGGAATCGAACTTGGAATCTTGGGGTTAGTAGCCCGTGCTCTTAACCACTACGCCATATGCCCATCACTGCTTGGAATCGAACTTGGAATCTTGGGGTTAGTAGCCCGCGCTCTTAACCACTACGCCATATGTCCAGGGCATATGACGTAGTGGTTAAGAGCACGGGCTACTAACCCCAAGATTCCGAGTTCAAATCCAAGCAGTGACCTGAACAATAATAATAGTAATAATAACATCGAGATATTTTGTTTGTTGTTCAGTTCCAGATCAACTTTGAGCAAACCTATAACGAATAGCATTCCAGCCGTGACCATCACGTCTTAATTATTCAATGGACTAACATAATTCAATGTGTCCTCTTATCTAAAACATTGGACTTGTATGATTTGAACGAGTTTTGGCTGCTATTTCCAGCAGGTCGTGTACCTACCTAGATACTTCACACGTTGGGTTGAGATCTTAAACGTGTTTGTCCTATGAAACAAAGACGAATATTTGGAACGTGGCCCATAATCGAAGGGTTTTTATTAGGCAAATCTGTCCGATCTGATGATATCTATCTTCAGTCTATTACAACATTCCATAACTCCTATCTTTTGTCTTCTTTTTTTTTCTTGAAGAATTCCTTTGTTTGCATTGTTGAGTCATCATAAAGGGTGAGAAAATGATGTCAAGCATAACCAGAGGAACAGTCGAGTTAAACAACACAAAATATACGGTTGACTGGTTAAATTAGTATGAGAGGAATATAAACTTTTTGGGGGTGGGGGGTTCGAGTCGCGTACGCGAAACTATAATTCAGCTTACGAAAAGTTTAAGAAACAAGAAAAAAAAAACAGAGAAACAGAAGCAAAGACATGCTGAGTCAGTTTTCACACGCCAGCACGCTTTTTGCCGAGGGCCTGGTCCAGTAGAAACAAGTTTAGGGAGTAGGGTTACGGTAGAGGGTTGTCAGCGCACGATTTATGAGCTTAAAACCAATACACAGACATTAATGATTAAAAAAAAACTATTTCTAAAAGTATTGATTACCTTCCAGGTATTTGCTGTTTTGTTGCTAATCAGCTCTAACTGAGTAAAGCTATAATGAAAAACTCCAACCATGACCACCACGTTTTAATATGACGAACTTCCATATTCAATGTGTCTTGGAGGATTTGAAGGATAAAGTAGCGCGACATCACTGCCTTCTAGCGGCTGATTGAGGAAGGAGATGGGGAGAGAGTGAAGGGAGGAAGAGAGAGAGGAGGGAGGAAAAGAGAGAGAGAGAGAGAGAGAAAGTGGAGTAATGTGAAGTAAAGCGCTTTGCGCAAGGACACGTCGCGCTGCTTGATCCAGGAATTGAACCCACAGCATGATGATCACGAGCTGCACAATGCACATACATATGCATGTGTGTGTGTGGGTATTTGTCCCCAGCCACTTGATAACCGATGTAGCTTTCATTACCCGCGTGCAAAGGGCGTATGATTTTGAAGGTACGTACCGCTAAGAAGCTTTGACGATTGTAACACTTACGAACAGGTAAGACGTAGTTTACCCGCAAATTATGCGAATTTTTATCGCAAAACCCCAGAGAGAAAAATCTATTCCTCTTGGAGAATTACTACTTTTGAGGAACGCTTTAAATCAAACAGTAATGTTTTTTCTTTATTCTGATGTCTGTTCTTTAAATTAAAATACCAACTTCTACCAGTCATGAAGTAAGTCAGAGACAGACGGACAATAAGTGTGTCGGTGCGTGTGCGCCTGGCTGCGTGAGAGAGAGAGTGTATGTGTTTGTCTGTGTATGGAGTGTATGCGCGCGAGAGCGGGTAGGCGCGTGCATATACGCGCGCTTGGTGTGTGCGACGGTGAGACCATGAGTCTGTGTCTATGAGTAACAGTCTTTCGTGTTGTTAGTATTATTTATTCAGGCGACGAGCTGGCAGAAATGGTAGCACGCCGGGCGAAATGCTGAGCGGTATTTCGTCTGCCGTTACGTTCTGAGTTCAAATACCACCGAGGTCGACTTTGCCTTTCATCCTTTCGGGGTCGATAAATGAAGTACCAGTTACGCACTGGGGTCGATATAATTGACTTAATCCCTTTGTCTGTCCCTGTTTGTCCCTTCTCTGTTTAGTCCCCCGTGGGCAATACAGAAATAAATATTTAAGGCGGCGAGATGGCAGAAACGTTAGCACGCCGGGCGAAATGCTGAGTTCAAATTCCGCCGAGTTTGACTTTGCCTTTCATCCTTTCGGGGTCGATAAATTAAGTACCAGAGGTCGATGTAATCGACTGTCCCCCTCCCCCAAAATTTCAGGCCTTGTGTCGCGAGTAGAAAAGAATAATTAATTCAGTATATGACACGCAGGTGTGTAGCATATCCTGTTGCGGAGCTCTGTATGTGGGAGGGGGGGGGGTAGGTGTGTTTGAGTATGTGTGTGTGGGTATGTTGGTGCACGTGTGTGTGCATGTGCGTGCGTGGGTGTGGGTGTACATGCGCGTGTGTGTGTGTGTGTGTAATAATTGCTTCTAATTTAAGCATATAGCCAGCAGTTTTAAGGGGAAGGGCTTAGCCGATGCCATCGACCCCAGTATCTGACTGGTACTTTTTACTTTATTTTATCGGCCCCGAAAGGATAAAAGTTAACGCTAACATTAACTTCGGCAAACTTGTCGTGTCCCAACAGACACCAATGAACCTTCGTGAACGCGACAATTAATTGACGTAGAATTTTGGACACCGATGTTTCGACCTGGTTGTTTCTCTTCAGTCAAAGTTAGCGTCGAATGAATGGAACTAAACAACAATAGTGGCTTTGGTTTGCAGAATTCAGCAAAACAGATTATTTACTGATGCGTGCTGATGCCTGCCAAATCGATAATAAATTCACCTTGAGCACGCAGCTTCTGGGTTAAATTGTGTTCAAATTCATTTATTAAGACTGCTTTTTTTTTTTTTTTTTTTTTTTTTTTTTTTGCACACCACAAAATTATTTCTAGTCAGTACAGGGTGTTCAAAAAGTCTCTCCGCAATGAATTTTTTTTTCATCCTGCGCATCACCATGGAGCTACTTCAAAAGTTTTTTGGTGAACAGATTATTTCGAAAGGACTTTGGCCACCAAGAAGATCACATGATTTAACACCGCCAGACTTTTTCTTTTTTTTCTTTCTGAGGATTAAGTAAAGGATCAGTATACAAAAATCGCCTAAAAGCCATTAGATACTTACTGCGAAGAGACTTTCTGAACACCCGATATTAAATACAACACCGACTGTTTTTTGTTTCGTTTGTTTTTCAAATGGATAGTGTCGTTGAGTTATTAAACATCATCTATAATACGGCATGGCAGTGACAGTTGACACGTTTCACTAACAACGTCCTCTTCATATTTCAGGTTTATTACGTAAACAAAATAATCCTGTACATAATAGCACTTGAATACAGAATGTTCCAGCCCTTCTACTTGTTGTTGAAGCTTATTTTAATTACAATACAAATAAAACAGGTAAAATGAGAGCAGTGATTGCCGGAACTGGGTGAGACTTTTTTTCCATTTGCGTGAGGTTGCTTTCGTGACAATTGAAAAGATATTGACATGAATAGGAGCAAGCATGGCTGTGTGGTAAGAAGCTTGCTTCCCAACCACGTGGCTCCGGGTTCAGTCCCAAAGCGTGGCACCTTGGGCAAGTGTTTTCTACTATAGCCTCGAGCCGACTAAAGCCTTGTGGTGAATGGATTTGGTAGATAGAAACTGAAAGAAGCCCGTTGTATATATATATGTATGTAAGCAATATATATGTGTGTGCTTGTCCTACCACCATCGCTTGACAACTGATGTCGGTGTGTTTACGTCTCTGTAACTTCACGGTTCGGCAAAAGAGATCGATAGAATGAATACTAAGTTTACAAAAGAATAAGTCCTGGGGTGGATTTCGTCGACTAAAAAGTAAATTTAAAATCTTAGAAGTCCTTAATAACATTGATTTCTAACAGATCGTGATAGAAATGGTGGGTTGGTTTATTTCTGTTCCATGTTATGTCGCAAGACCTCGGACGGTTTCTGCGACTGGGTTTATTTTCCTTCCTCTTTGAGAAAGGGTTGCTAGCAGCTCCTCACTCACTATTTTTTTTCATGTCTGCAGAAAATGTACTCTGTCACATGACCCTTTTCACAGGGCAGCAAGTGTGAGAGAAGGAGGGAAGCAGAAAGAGAGAAAGAAAGGAGAGACAAACAGACGGACAGACAGAGGCAGACAGAGGACCCAAATTCACAACTTCATAGGTACTTAACGGACCCGAAGGTGCGGAATTTTGGAATAGCTACCCCGGCAATATTTCGATATTAATATATGACGTCACATACGAGTGTGTTTGCTTAGCTTTGTCGAGCAGATGAAACAATGTCGCACACTAACTAATGGCGTCATAGACTTTTACCGAAAGACTACCCTTGAATTATCCCTTGAATTTCTACATTTCATAGAGAAGGAAAGTTAGGGCTACAATGCAAAATATTTGAAATTTGAAGGACAAAAGAAAAAACAAAACAAAAGACTACCCTTTTCCTCTCCTATCAGGTATGAGACTTTGAGAGCTATTCTAAAATTCCGCCACCGAAAGGACGAAAAGTAAAGTTGATGCTGGATACAATTTGAGTTCAGAGCGCCCATTGAGAGCATCGTTTTTACTTTTGTGAAACTGCTGACTGACAAAAGTAAAGGTAATGTCCTCAGCTCAGTCATAACCCTCCTTTTATCGACGCCATTACAAATGAAACGCAAATCCACCATCGGTAAGTTTTGAACTCAGAGTATGTAGATTCATGACTGAATACAGCAAGACATTTAATCTACTGTGCCCCAGGTTTTAACCATTCCATCAGCCCATATTGTTGGCACTCCGTCGCTTACGACTTTGAGGGTTCCAGTTGATCTGATCAACGGAACAGCTGAGCTCTCCACAGACACGTGTATCCTTAACGTAGTTCTCTGGGATATTAAGCGTGACAAGGCTGACCCTTTGAATTACAGGCACAACAGAAACAGGAAGAAAGAGTGAGAGAAAGTTGTGGTGAAAGAGTACAGCAGGGTTCGCCACCATCCCCTGCCGGAGCCTCGTGGAGCTCTAGATGTTTTCACTCCATAAACACTCACAACGCCCGGTCTAGGAATCGAAACCGCGATCCTATGTCCGCTGCCCTAACCACTGGGCCATTGCGCCTCCACTATCAGCCCATATATCAATTAAATAAATTAGTTCTGACAGAGCAAAGTAGGGATAATCGATAAGATCGATGTCAGGGCTTATAGTAAAATGTAAAATATCCGGATATTGTGAAAGGACGCTGAAAGTAAATAGTTGTAAGAGACTTAAAGTAAGGCGCATAATCAATCAAATACTTTATATAATATTTATTTATTTATGTATTTATTCATTTAGTTGTTCATTCAATCAGTCATTCATTATTCATTAGTCGCGTAAACAACTAGTTCGGACAACAGTAAAAATGTGTTTTCATATCACGAAAGAAAACTGGTGTGTGTGCTCGTGTGTGTGTGTGTGTGTGTGTGTGTGTGTGTGTGTGTGTGTGTGTGTGCGTGCGTATATGTGGGTGTGTATGTGTGCGTGTGTGATGTATGTGTGCGTGCGTACGTGTGTGTGTATGTGTTGCGCGCGCGCGCGTCATGGCAATGCTGATAAGAAACTAACTTCGCAACTTCGTGGCTTCAGGGTCTGTCCCACTGCGCAGCACCTTGTTGGAAGTGGGTTTTTGTTTTATTCTACTTTCGCCCTGGGCCGAATAACACATTGTGAGCAGAGGCGGACTGAGAGTATTAAGGCCCTCGGGCATAACTGTTTACCAGGCCCCTTTGAATGTGTGTTTTCGTAGAAATAACATGTAGAGTGCGGGCCCCTCGGAGCTCCGGGCCCTCGGGCAGTGCCCGACTGACCGACGGCTCAATCCGCCCTTGATTACGAGTAAATCTGGTAGACGCACACCGCTTGACAACCGATGTTAGTTTATTTGCGTCCCCGTAACTAAGGGGTTTTGTAGAACAAACCGATAGAATAATTACCAAACTTTTTAAAAGGTGCTGGGGTCGATTTAGCTACAGTCGCCCCCAAAAATGTAAAACAAAGAAAAGGTACAAGAATAAAATAATTATACACACACACACACGTGTACATACACACACCCCCACACACACAAGGGATGGAAGTGCTCATTAAAACAATTATAGTAATCTTTTAATCTTTTTAGAAAAATTTGTGTGCGTATTATTATATATAGGTAACCTTTCAGTTTAGGGTGTTGAAAAAAGTAAATAAAAATGAAAGGGGACATAACAGCGGGGTATAAATAAGTCAACTGTTAAACAACATAGACCTGGGCTATAGCTACCAAAACGTGAACGAAAGTCTTTTTTGGGGAAAGGACAGAATTCCTCCGTACGAATTCCTGTAAATGTGACACAAATAAATTATTCCAATGTTCCAAATTGTCGCCGTAAATTTCGTTTCACCTGCAGTCACATATTCTCCTAATTTGTGGGACCCACAAAGTTCTCCCGGTGCACAATCACTTCGCGAGTGTAGATGCTGTCAAATGCGTATAAACATATATACGTACAAGTAGATATACACAAACATACACCCATACATACAACTATTCACACTTAAAACTCCATCCGATTAAATATTTGTTATTGTTGCAGTTGGCTCATGGTTCACACACAACTAGCTGCGATCATTTCATCTTTCTGGAGCTATTATTACATTATCTGATGCGCCCTTTCCTCATCTTAGTCTAGGGTACGAGGTGAGTGAGTTTTGACTGCTATTTCAAGCAGATCGGACGATTATGTAAAGGTTCCGTCGTGCGCCTTTACGGGATCGCTTTCTTCACATCTATGCATCGTTAAATATACATTTGTTGAACTCGTTATAGTATACATTATACGTTTGTCCACCAGAGTATATATAGTTTAGGGGTTTGTCTATATAGTTGTCTATCTACCTACAACAGGTATGAACAACCTTTTTCGAGAAGCTGGCCGCATGAGATACGGTTCATCATCAGGCGATCCACATACAAAAAATATTCAGTTCAAATTTTAATAAACGTTATTTTCCTCGTGAAATTAGGCGGGTCGGTCATAGTCGAGCGAACCGGCAGTTGACCTATCACTGGTCTATATCAATGTTACCCGATCGGAAACCTGCGGTTCCGCATGATATCTCTTAGGACTCTTCGAAAGATAATGAAAAATTAAGCTAATTTTATTCAAATCTTTGTTAAATAATTTTTTTTTAAAAGAAACCTAAGTAACTGCAGAGAGGATGGCGTCCCTACGTAAAGAAAAAAAAAACATTACTTCTAATAGAGATTTTGGTTTAAAGTTCTCTGCCAAACTTTTGAAAGACAGTTTTTTCATTTGTTCAATCTCTTACGAAATCTAACATTATGAAAGAGAAAGAAAAAAGTATATAATAATGTTTATGAAGGGGTTTCCTGATACAGCATGGAATGTATTTCAAGGATTCCCCAAAAATATGAAACAAGTCTGAAGTGTACAGACCTATATAGGGCCATCTATATATATTCAGTCATTATATAGCGTATCAGCCTGTCATTTGTCTATGCAAGCTGTCTATTGCGTGTGTATGTGTGGACATACACACAGTTTGGTGTCAGCGTGAAATGTCTGCCGTCAGCTAATCAAGTGTAAACAGAAAATATTAAAATAAAACTTTGTTAAACCAATGCGGAAGAATGTACAAAGTGGCTCGACGACTTATTAGAAACAGCAGCGAAACATCTGTCTCTCAAATCACAGCCTACTTGCCTAGAAAGGAGGCATTCATTCAAATAATACTTCTGTAATAGGTTTACGGGATTACGGTTGACCTGGGGTTAAACAACAACCACTCCACTAAGTGTGAGTGGCTGAACCTTTCTCTTTGTCTCTCTTTCTTTCCCTCTTTCTGTTTCGAAACGTGTTATGTCCTGTATTTAATGACTTTAAATGTTTTTAAATTACATACAATCGTTACAGCTTCTTCCCGAAATTTTTACATGGTTATTCGTAAAAGTAATGGACTCGGACGGATAAGGAAAAGTTTTGCTTCGAAACCTTTAGTTTATTCTATCCCCGATCCCCATGAAGGGAAAAATAAGCTGCCGAATTCCTAGCTTAAACCCCTGGAATAGTGATGACTAAATGAGCCAAGTGGGATGATAAAGACTATGTACAATCCCATACATTCTGAGAAAAGAAACACAATCGAATTAAGCGAATCGTAGTGTGGAACTGATGTTTGATTTTATTTAAAATAGCGAGAACAAAAGGTAAATTCCCTCTGAGCGTGATTTAAATAATATTGATTGACGGTAACAAACTGATTTATCGCAAAGACATCACAAATACAATAATAATGTTTCTAGCATGGGCACGAAGTTTGAGGTCTGAGGTTTGAGGGAAGGGGTTACAAAATTAAATCGATACTAGTATTTGACTGACAATTTATTTTATCGGCTTCGGAGAGGGGAAAAAATAGGGTGGGGAGATGGAGTTGAACTCGTCAGGATTTGAACGCAGAACGTAAAGAAAGACAAAGTAAATACCGCGAAGTATTCCGTCCGACGCTCCAACAAACTCTGCCAACCCACCATTTCTTGTACTGGCCGCAAGGGTCCTGGTACATCGGGGGAACAAATGAAATACAAAATAGCAGTGGAGTAAGATTTACATTGAGTTGTTATTGTTTCGCTCTAGGTTAGCATATCTACGACTGAAAACATTCCATTCTTGACCAACCCGACTGTGAAAGGGTTATCTACAACCCCATTATCTTACGTGTGTACCGTCCCCAAACGCACTCGCAGCTTTTTTTTTCTTCTTTTGTATCGACGGAGAACGATAAGAATATCTTACTGCTATTTCTAGCAAACGAGCGAGCCATACAAACAGGTCCACGCGTTGACACGTTTTAACACCGAGTATTAATATAAATAAATAAAAGCGAGAACTCGAAACAAGAAACTTTTACTTACCGTAAAGAAGATGAAAGATATGTTCGTATTTGTTTTTCATAAAAGTTGGTAATTGTCCGTTGATGTGTCCATTACCGTTCGTCTCCGCTGCCATTGTCTGTATTTCTTAGTCAATGAAATATCCACAATTTGTTATCCTTTCACCGATTATTAATCAATATATATATATCCACTTCTGTCTCTATTTATATATGTATATATATAATAGATACAGATATATAAAGATATATGGACAGATCCACAGAAAACTAAGTAGATAGATAGAAGTGTATATATGTGTGTTTATGTATACACATCCACACGGCTCACTGCTCGAGGCAAGAATGTGACAACTTACTCCTCAACACGTTTTGATTTTATCTTTATCTTTTTTTTTTTTTTCACTTCCTCCGGCAAATTTAAATAACGAAATTGTTTTTTTTTTTTCTATCTCCGCGCACGTCTCACCACATATTTTATTAATCAGAAATTTTTAAATGGACAAACAAATTTATACACACATACATACATATATATATATATATATATATATGCGCACGCGCGCGCACACTATGTGTGAGCGCGCAGTATAAATATGTATTCTGTTACATATTTCAGTCATTTGACTGCGGCCATGCTGGAGCACCACCTTGAAATTTTTTTTTTGTTTTTTGTTTTTTTTTTTGTTTTAGTCGAGCATATCGACCCCATGACTTATTCTTTAAGCCTAGAGTGTATTCTATCAGTTAACTTTGCCGAACCGCTAGTTTACGGGGACGTAAACACAACAACACCACCGGTTGTCAAGCGGTGATGGGGGGGGGGACAAACACAGACACACACACATGTAGATATATAATATATGAGCTTCTTTCAGTTTCCGTCTACCAAATCCACTCACAAAGCAAGAAAGCGCTTGCCCAACGTGCCACGCAGCGGGACTGAACCCGGAACCATGTGGTTGGGAAGCAAGCTTCTTACGACACAGCCACGCCTGCGCACGCACACACACACACACACATACACACACACACACATATATATATATCAGTCATTAGACTGCGGCCATGCTGTGGCACCGCCTTGGATTTTAGTTGAATGAATCGACCCCAGAGTCTGATGCGTATTTAATCTCTTTTCACCGAACAGCAAGATTATGGAGATGTAAACAAACCATTGCCGGTTGTCAACTAGTGGAGGTGGAGGATAAACACACTGACCACATATATATAAATCAGTGGTTCTTTTTTAAAATGGGGGCCACATTTTTCATTAACGAAACACTTTGAAACTTGGAACACTGGTAGAATGTGTCATATAAAACATCTTTTTCTCTTAGTCTTCTTTAAAAAAAAAGAAATCCCTAACTTATTCCATGTTAAAGTTGTCGTATTTCTGTAATTTCAACCAATCACTGACGTCCATTCAGCCGATATACATTAAGTGCCGACTACATAAACAAACGATTCTGAAACAATTCTATCGGTGATAGGGTTAGGGTTAGGGTTAGGGTTAGGGTAAAACAGCAAATTTAAAAAGAAAAAAGCAAAACGAAGGTATGGAAATTAAATACGCTTTACATCGCTTAATCAGCCAAAGGGAGTAAATGTAAATAACTGAATACTTGTCAGTGATTGGTTCAAATTATCGAAATAAGACAATTTTTTACATGAAATAAATTCGAATACAAAAATATTTTTCTGTTCTATAACACAAAATAGATAAGTATACGAAGTTTGAAAGTCTTTCGGTACCAAAAACACTACGTAAAACATTAATGAAAAATGTGGCCCCCGTTTTAAAAAAGATCCAAATCAGTTTCCGCCATGGCCTCCGCAGTCACCTGCGGAGGCCAATCCGGGCTTTCAATGCAGGTCTTCCAGATTCCTCACAAAGTTTTCTACGAAAGAAGATCACAAATTCCTCATTTAACATACTGGGAGGAGCCACAGTTTCCTCCGTCGGTGGCACAAATTCCCACCGACGAGGTTTCAGGACATGCCGGCAGTGTACTGTTATCCGCCGGCACTGTCCCATTCTTTTTCTTCTTTTTTCTCGCCTTTGATACGGGAGGGTGTAGTTCCTCTGATTTAACCGGAGGATCTTCCCTCTCTCCTGCAGCTTTGGAGTCCTTCGGTGGGTAACCATTGTTGCCCACCTTCTTCCTTTTTCCCCCTATTTTTCGGGGAGGTCTCCACCCCATCGACTGCCTCCATCTCTCCCTCCGAAGGAGGAGGGGGAGCTCTTCCTCAACCAACTGTTCCAGGACCCTACTCTGGTCCTGGTGACAGTTCTTTTTAATGTGGTCTGGTTCCAGGCACAGGTGACACTGGGGGGGGGGGGCGTCCCTCAAGTATGTATGTGTAGCGAACAGCTTCAGAATACCTTAGATAAGATTCGAAAGCGAATCTACATTTTTCCACGTTGTCTAACAAGTCCTCGGCCTATTGTCTAAGCCTTTCATCACTAAGAGATTAATGCGAATAAGTTGACCTCTTATACCTTTTTCGAGGCATTCATCAGTCAAGCCTGATAGAGTGAAGAAGAATCATATTGTTCTCAGTTGACCTAATTAAATTCACAAAATTGTAAATACACCAGCAAATACCAGTCGCTCTCTTTCAGTCATTCTTACCCGTACTTATTCTATGAGTCTAAAAATGTTGAAATATTTCGTCTCCACCAATTTCAGCCTCACGTCGCAGGAGCAACAAACTACGAAACAATAGGGACAAATTAAATTTTGTTAACGTTTGAAGATTCTTAAACTCTTTTAGAATTATTTGAAAACAAGCAATGAGATTCAAAACACTTTCCGCCCCTAAAATTCTAAATCAGAATTAGAACTCTTTTACAGAACAAGGGAATAAAGAGTTTTTGCACAGAGGACTGGGCAAAAAGGCTTTGGTCTTTGTACAGTAAATCAAATTTAAATCAAAGATGGCGCTAGCGTGGCTATGTGGTAAGATATTTGCTTCCTAAACAGACAATTTCTGATTCAGTCTCATTGTGCTAC
Source organism: Octopus bimaculoides (assembly GCF_046866305.1). NCBI lineage: Eukaryota > Metazoa > Mollusca > Cephalopoda > Octopoda > Octopodidae > Octopus > Octopus bimaculoides. The sequence continues at coordinate 91,224,471 of NC_142937.1, read as the reverse complement.
AGCTTGGGCAAGTGCCTCCTACAGTAGCCCTGGGCCGACCAATGCCTTGTGAAGAAATTTAGTAGACGGAAACTGTGAAAACCTGTCGGATATGAGTGTGTGTGTGTGTGTGTGTGTGTGTGTGTGTGTGTGTGTGTGTGTGTGTGTGTATGTGTATGTGTGTGTGTGTACGAGCGCGTGAGCGCACGCGTTAGTGTATCTTTGTGTCTGTGCTTGTCTCCTACCACACCACCGTTTGACAACCGGTGTTGGTTTGTTTACGTCCCCGTAACCAAGCGAATCGGCAAAGTAGAAACAATAGAATAAGAACCAAACTTTAAGAATAAGCCCTGGGGTCGATTTGTCCGACTAAAACACTTCAAGGCAGCACCCCAGCTTGGCCGCAGTCAAATGAATGAAATAAGTAAAAGATAAAAAGATAAAGATAATTGTCAGATTATAGGATGACTAGAACTCCATGCCGGACCTTAATCACTTAATCTCGGTAATCTGAATTAGTGAACAAAGACTTACAGACAATTTATTGACAGTCGAAGCCGAACGAAGCAAAAAGCGGAAATTCCGGATTATAGTTCCTTTTATGTCGATATTCCAGGAAGAGGATGTGACATTTAATGGATCGTATCATTTCTCATCTTTAGATTCATCTTTGTGCATCAATGGGGATAGGGTATTGCTGCTGCCTTACTGGGAAACGATTATTTAACAACCAACAATATAAGGCTTGTAATATATGACCTGTAGATTCCGCCGAGGTCGATTTTGCCTTTCATCCTTTCGGAGTTGATAAATTAAGTACCAGTTGCATACTGGGGTCGATCTAATCGACTGGCCCCCTCCCCAAAAATTTCGGGCCTTGTACCTAGAATAGAAAAGAAAAGAATATATGACCTTTAGAATTGTTGCACACGCCGAGCAAAATGCTTAGCGGCATCTCGCCTGTTTTTACGTTCTGAGTCCAATTTTGGGGCAAAAAGCTTAGGTTCGCTCTCAATCCCTTCCTAAATAAGAAAAGAAAGCCGTGTATTCACGTGTGCATCTTCTATTCAGTGCTCATTTTACTTATTCTTCTCTTTTGTGCGTATTCTTTGCCCGACCAGAATGAACGGTGAATGCACAAAGTTCGTCAAAAGACCAACTTTTTAGTTCTTGTGATCACCTCTCTATGAGTCACCCTCTCAAATTTTAGTAACAATTTTAGTCTGAATTAAACTTATGTGCTTTTACAGTAGTGAAATGAAATTACCTCACTGTAAAAACAATATTTGTTTATTTAATAATGCAATACGATAACAATGCTTGTTTATTTTAAAGGTGATATATAGAACTATTAAGTTTCTTCATGTGTCAACAACTGTATTAGCTGACCTTTTCTCATTTTTTTAAACGGAGTCATTTGTAAACAATCTCTTAAATTTCCGTTACTTTTACTGGGTATATGACAATTCTTTAGAATGAGGCTTGCTGCTGTTACAGAAGTTGTCAAACTCCTTCAGATTTGAAGGTCCTCAAAATGTCAGCTTGTGGATACTTTAAAGATGTTGATAAGATTACAGACGAAGAAATTCTCATTCAACAAATTTTTAAAACACAAATAGCGTGAAGGGCGATCCCGCTGTGACAGACATCGAAAGACAAATAGCCAAACAGTACTGTGATTAGGAATCGAAAAAGCTTTCAACTGAGGAAACTTCTGTGCGGAAATTGATGTTTCTAATATTGTAACATTACATCTATGGACAGAGTATTGCAAACCAGGAAATACAACATACTGATTTTGCTACGAACAATTTCCGGACAAATCTAAATTAGTGCAAGAGCAAACATTTACTAAGACAAGATTTACATGCAATTATGTAAAAGAATTCTTTAGCTATCCTCAAGAAATTCCGCTTTCATGTCACAGTTACTTCTGTTAGGAAGGAGTACCGAAGACATTGGGAAAGGAATAAGGCTGTGCTATCCTTGCCCAAAACAGGTTCATTAGATCGACTTCAGTATGCAACTGGTACTTAATTTATCGACCCCGAAAGGATGAAAGGTAAAGTTGACCTCGGCGGAATTTGAACTCAGAGCTTAAAGACAGACGAAATACCGCTAAGCATTTTGCCCGGGGGGCGCTAACGTTTCTGCCAGCTCCACCGACTTAATAAATAGATAATACATAAGCTAATCTTTCTAGAGTAATTAGATTCTTTGTGAAATAAAGAGGAAATTTGAATCACTAAAAGCCTCAATTTATGATTATTATAAATAACGGTATCATTGATAGCAATGATACAACGGGAAATGGTTGCATTGTTGAAGCAATCTTCGGTATTAATACTTGCCTTCTTATTAAAGGATCACCTATTAACAAGCCTTCTGTGTAATTACGATGTAAGTAAACAATTTCTAGTCTAATTTCATTACTTGCTGAATTGGTATATTTGTATAATAGCATTACAACTGATCCCTATGGTTTAATTCTATTGTGTAGCGTTCATTATCACTAATTGCTTTATCTCTTGGATATTTCCTTGCAGTAGTTTCAAAATTTTGTTTCAAGAAAAGCAATTCTCAGAGGAAAGTATTGCATGTCATCGCATCTCGTCCTTAAATGCTTCACTAAAAATAGGACGTACAGATAGATTTTCATGACATAAAGAGGGCGGGTGGATTACTTCCACATCTTCTGATGCTAATCCCTGCATTATCGGAATGGTTCCAGTTCCAAATAGAAGCAATCAATTTGCTAAATCCCGTTGATCTTCTGTTGCTCCCATATTTTGAATTTACCAATACTGTCTGAAATACTGCTAGAGATGAGCTCCTTCGGGGAATATGTCAATAAGCAAAAGTTGTGCTGCTTGTGGAATAATAATAATAATAATTTGCAACAAGTATGGACTTGACAGAGCAAAAGATTGGTACGACCACAAACTCGAAGGCATCATCGAAAATGATAATGCAAAGATCCTGTGGGATTTTATGACTCAGTGGGACCATGAGATAGAGAATAGGAAGCCAGACATTGTCTTAATCGAGAAAGAAAGTAAACTATATATATGATAAGTGTGTGTATGTACGTATATATGTACATAAAGAGGGCGGGTGGATTACTTCCACATCTTCTGATGCTAATCCCCGCATTATCGGAATGGTTCCAGTTCCAAATAGAAGCAATCAATTTACTAAATCCCTTTGATCTTCTGTGGTGTAGCCACATTTGAAATTTTGTCTAGATGAATCTAGCCGAAGAGAACTAATCAAATTTACGTTAATAAACGTAATTTAGAAAGTTCGAAACCTAGGTACTAGATTATCCACATCTGCATTGTATATTTGTTTAATGTTCTTCCTACTGGCAAGATGAAATTTTTTATGTTCGCCGCCCGCATACGTCTTTGCCAGTATATATATATATATATATATATATATATATATATATATATATATAAACTGTGATGGTCATAGCTGAAATACCTTTGATCCTTAATCTACTGCAGAAATATCACTCATACTCAGAGTTGAGGCAGTAAACTTTTCTACATAATTTTTTTTTCTACTCTTCTATATTCCGGCTTTAAAAAAAAAATTGATTGTTTATTTGTTTTTACTATTAATGCAGATAAACTACATAAACTACAAAGTGTGTATGTATAGCTGAGTATATGTAACGATATAAATGCGATTATTAATGAGTAATTGTACATGGATGTGTGTAACTAATACAGAGAGAATGTAGGTGAGAGAGAGAGAGAGAGAGAGAGACCTAGAGAGAAAGATAGAGACAGAGATAGAGAGACAGATAGGAGGAAGAGAGATGCTGTATGCATGTGCATAAATGAAACCAAGATAGATTATATGTGATTTTATCTTAATTCTTTTTTAACAAACTCTGTGTTGTGCATAAATATTTATAAACTATCTAATCACACCGTCGACAAACGCTGCCATTACAGTTAAGTTCTAGTTTGTGTTTGATTTATAAAGCAATTTACTATAAGTTTTCTTCATGAAGACAGAATGAGAAGGTTGTAATGTAAGATGTTTTGATCTGGTCGCGAGATAGAAGAACAGAAGTCTGTGTGAAGTTCCAAGCACAAAAATCTTCATTCACCGTTAACAAAAAAGTTATCGTTGCGATGAGCGACAGAGGAAAAAAAATGATATTTAAGCCAAGAGAGTCAGTTCGTATGTGTCCATGAGAGATGTGTGTCTGTAATGACAATAGCCGCGAGTGACGTAGATTCTTCCAGCTCGTTTGCTTGAGCTGTGTCACGACCACTGTCGTAGTTGTCCTTATCGTGTATTCGAAGGTGAGTGGCATAAATTCGTGAAACTATTGCTTTGGCTAGGCTACGGACATTGGTTAGCCAGCAGATAAACCATCTATATATAGACAGGGCCTGTCAAAGAAAAGACACTAAAGACAAAATTGTTAATGACATTCCCATATATTGTTTACAACACTGAGATTCTAATGAGTTTTACTGGCATATCCATCCTGGACAGCATCCTGTTTATTGCTTAATTCTTTTTACATCCTGACACAGTGATTAGGGTTCCATTCCTAGGCAGTGAACTGGTGTTTGGGACTCTGCGAAGAATTCTTGCTGCAAGGTACTTGTCCTCTAATGAGGGATTAACAAACCGCGTAATACTCTAAGGAAGTGTGTTCAGTTTTGGTTTTGCATACCCTACATCCGTTATCATCCGAAGCTTTCTAACTTTTGTTTAGAAGGTTCTTGGTGTAGATTTTTTTGCTTCTGGATCGCTCAGATATAACATTCAAGGAGAGATATTATAGACATATCAGTACTGGTTAGGAGTAGTGGTTAAGAGCGCGGGCTACTAACCCCCAAGATTCCAAATTCGATTCCAGGCAGTGACCTGAATAATAATCATAATAATAATAATAATAATAACAATAATAATAATAATAATAATAATAATAATAATAATAATAATAATAATAATAATAATATGAAAAATACCTTAGGAATGAGAACCCAGGTTCGAAATTTCCTCAAGACACCTGATGAAGGCTGGAGGGTACATCAGCCGAAACGTTGTGTTAACAACAAACAAGATGAGGACAAATATCCGTCAAATGTAAATGATGTAAATAATGTACATAACTCCTCATCTCTTAAATATAGAACTGAACCAATAACCTGTTTATAAGATTTGTAACAAAGGATTTCATGCGTTTTTGCGTAGATGTGATAATGTATGATGTTAGATTCAATTGGTTTGTTATATTTTAAGAGTTTAGGTGTTGTATAGTAACTATCTGTAGTTGTGGGATTTTGGCTAAGGTTTATGTTTTGGCAATTTATCCATGCGCTTTAATATCAAAAACTTCCTAGAAGTTCACTCACAGTAAAGTCAAGTTCCTCGGTTTCTTCACTGTTTCTTCTTGCATAATTTTGTTGATTGTAACTGTTGTTGATTAGTAACAACTCATTAAAGCGGCTGATTCGTTTGCGCTCCAGACAAAATGTTAGCGGTATTTTGTCCATCTTAACGTTCATTAAACCCTCACAACACACACACACACACACACACACACACACACACACACACACATTCTTTGTTTTGTTCTGTGCTGTCCATAAGGTTTTTCTTAATCTAAACCCTTGTGGTTAAAAAAGAAATCATTATTATTATTATTATTATTATTATTATTATTATTATTATTATTATTAACAAATTTTTTTTCCTTGATATCTGCTGCATTTGCACAATTAACCAGAGGGCGCCACTCAGATCTCAGAGCTACATAACGAATATGATGCTCTTTATTCATTTAATGATTGCATGATGTCGAGAAGTGCTAGGACACGATGAAATAAAAAGATATTATTATTATTATTATTATTATTATTATTATTATTATTATTATTATTATTTGTTGTTGTAGTAGCAGCAGCAGCAGTAGTAGTAGCAGTAATAGTAGTAGTAATAGTAGTAGTAATAGTAGTTGTTGTTATTGGTGGTGGTGGTGGGGCGTTGTTGCTGATAATGGAATTTATCGGCTAAAACAAAATGTCTACCGGTCATGCCGTTTCACAATAACAGACCAAACAACTTGTTGCTGCCATCATTGTATTGACCGTAATAACTGGTGTTTCATGGAGGATTGATTGATATATCGAATTTGCTAGCACCTTCGTATTGAGGTTAGAAATATCGATTTATTCGAGAATCCTAGGCGAGCTACCTCACCAGTAGACACCAGTATTGGAATTGTTCGCACATAAATATACCACCATTGCACTCTCATACACACGGTGGCATACTTTAGTAAACTCTCCCTCTTTGACCCGAGATACATTCTCATACATACATACATACATACATACATACATACATACATACATACATGCATGCATATAGGCGCAGGAGTGGCTGTGTGGTAGGTAGCTTGCTTACCAACCACATGGTCCCGGGTTCAGTCCCACTGAGTGGCACCTTAGGCAAGTGTTTTCTACTATAGCCTCGGGCCGACCAAAGCCTTGTGAGTGGATTTGGTAGACGGAAACTGGAAGAAGCCCGTCATATATGTGATAGATCGCTGACCACTACATATATATTTGTTTTCTCTCCTTGTTTCTTTCTGTGTTCCTTTCTGTTGAAGAGCGTAGGCTCGAAACGTTAAAGACTTTCTCTATTCCCGAGCATTATACTAATACATCCATTTGTTGTTTTCACCACCTGTCTTCGTCTGTTGTCTTTTCGTAAATTCTCATATACACACACACACACACACACACACACACACACACACACACACACACACACACACATATATATATGTATGTATCTTTATATATGTTTGTGTGTGGGGCGCAGTTGAGTGAGAGACCAACAAAACTCCTTGTAACACCAAAGATAAATTGAAGGCAAGGATTATGGCAGCATTCACTAATTTAAACAAGGAGACTGTCCAGAAGAGTTGCAGGGGATTCCGAAGTCATCTGGAGGCCGTGGTTGAAGCCAATGGCGATTTTATTGACTAAATTTACACTTTAGTATTTCAAAATAGTTTTATGTAATTTTGATAAATATGTCTGTTAAAACGAGATGTCAGTGTTATTTTCATTTTTGAGTAATTTGGACAACAGCTTATTCACCGCACCTTGTTTACACACACACACACACACACACACACACACACACACACACACACACACACACACACACACACACACACACATTATATATATATATTTACGCATATATACACATACATATACCCATATGTAAACATACGTGTGCATGTGGAAAAAACATCCATACACACATACATACATACATACATACATATATATATATATATACATAACATACCTTCACATACATTAGTGTGTGTGCGCGTGTGTGTGTGTGTATGTGTGTGTGTGTGTGTGTGTGCGTGTGTCTGTGTTTGTGTGTTTAATGTTGCAAACTTTGATCAACTGCCAATCACAATAATGCAAATTGAGAAAATGGAAACGTAACATGTTATTCGAAAACAATAAACTTGTTTCTCTGATTTGCGACTTAAATGGGTTTTATTAGTACAGGGTTATTGACAAGTGGTGAACTATCGGCCCAGTCGTACACGGGAATTGTTACAGTGTATTCATATATGTACAGATATGTGTGTCTGTGTATATATATATGCGTATATGCATAAATATGTGTGCGTGTGTGTGTGTTTATTTATTGAAGTTTGCAATTATGCAGATTCTGAGTGTAAGACTGACACCGATATTGTTTCAAATTTTGGCACGAGGCCAGCAATTTTAGCGAATGGGTGTTAGTGGATTACACCGATTCCAGTACTTCACTGGTACTTTGTTTTATCGATCTCGAAAAGATTAAAAGCGACGTTGACCGCGGCGGGATTTGAACTTGGAACGCAAAGATTTGCAAGAAATTCCGCTAAGCATTTTATCCGGCATGCTAACGATTCTTTTCTACTCTATGCACAAGGCCCGAACTTTTGTGGGTAGGGGCCAGTCGATTATATCGTCCCCAGTACGCAACTGGTACTTAATTTATCGACCCCGAAAGAATGAAAGGCAAATTCGACCTCAGCGGAATTTGAACTCAGAACGTAAAGACAGACGAAATACCGCAAAGCATTGCGCCCAGCATGCTAACGTTTCTGCCAGCTCGTCACCTTATTACCGACATTAATATCACTAAGAACTGTTTCGAATTTTGGCACAAGGCCAGTAGCGGTGGGCGAAAGGAATGAATCGATTACATCGATCCTCCACCAATCAACTGGTACTTATTTTATCGAACCCGAAAGAATGAAAGGCTAAGTCGATTCCGGCGGAATTTCAAACTCGCGGCGGCGATGGCAGCGGTTGTGGTGATTGCGCTGGTTGTGGCGGCGGCGGTGATGGCGCTAGTGATAATGATGGTGGTGACGGCGGCAGCGGTGTCGACGGCAGCGGTGTCGACGGCAGCGGTGTCGACGGCAGCGGTGTCGACGGCTGTCAATGAGCTTTCAAAAAAGATACCCGGAAGCTACATGCTTAAATGTAAGAGGTGGAGGGAGAGAGGGAGGGGATGGAGAGAGAGAGAGAGAGAGAGAGGCTAATTGAAAGAGAGTGCCACAGAAGGAGAGAGACAGAGACAGAGAGAGACAGAGACAGAGAGAGACAGAGACAGAGAGAGTGGGGTGGAGAGAGAGAGAGAGAGAGTGTGGGTGGAGAGAGAGAGACAGAGAGAGTGTGTGTGTGTGCGTGTGTGTGTGTGTGCGTGTGTGTGTGTACGTGCAAAAGATCAGATATGATAAATGACCCACCGCATATTCATGGAGACATTATTCCTGGACTTCAACTATATATATATATATATATATATATATATATAGAGAGAGAGAGAGAGAGAGAGAGAGAGAGAGAGAGACAACATGGCATCTCTAGACCAGAAGTTCTTTGATTTCGCGTTGCCTTTTGACCTACTACCTGCGCGTCACCAGTCCGGCGCGTTATGGCTGGCATTGAGCTAACATCATTAATAGCAACAACAACAAGAGTAACGACTAAGAGGGAAGACAAGTTACAGATGTTTGCATTACAATATCTCAAATATATTTGTCAAATATATTCTAAGTGACGCCCAAATTATAAATAATTTCTTTGAGGTAGTCTCTTTTTTCTTTAAGTGGTCTAAAATGCTTGGTCCACACTCTCTCCTCTCTCTCTCTCTCTCTCTCTCTCCCCCTCTGTGTATATATATATGTGTGTATGCGTGTGTGTTTCTGTCTGTATATATATATATATATATATATATATATATATTCATATATACATATATATATATGAATATATATATATAGATATATATATTCATATATACATATATATAAATACATATATATATATTCATATATACATATATATACATAATACATGTATAATATATATAAATACATATATATTCATGTATATATATATATATATATATATATATATATATATATATATATATATATATACAAAATACCTACATATATACATACATATATATATATATATATGCATACATACATAATATCTATATATATATATACACATAATACACATACACACACAAACACACACACACACACACACACATAAATATTCCCTCTTCAGCTTCCACTCATCTGATTTTTATTTCTTTCGTTATTTTCTTTTCCTGAAGATTTCTGTGGTAGGATTGTGTGTGTGTGTGCGTGTATGTGTGCGTGTGTGTGTGCGCGTGCGTGCATGTGTGTGTAGATACATATACACACATTCATATATATATATATACGCATAGACTGTTACGTAATGTGGTCTAATATATACCACCACTCTCTTACTGCTCATTCACTCATTTACTTTCTCATTCTCTTTTCATTCTCTTTCTTTCGCTCACCCTGTCCTCTTTCTCCTTCGCTCTCTCAGTCGATGACACTGTCCGTTAATACAAGACTAACAAAAATAAGTATAATTAAATAGCTTTTATAATATCACTCATGTCCTTAAACGACCTGTTTTACGTGACTTCCAGGCAAATTAAGTGGGTGTATATGTATGGCAGAGAAGCGGTTAACATATCATTCATTCACATGACACTTGACCTATCATACATATATTTTTGGCAATTCTTATACGATTATATGCGGTCAGCGGTTAAGTTTTCACAATTTTCTTATTTTTTTTTTTATATTTAAAACAGATTTTCTATAGTTTTTTGGTTTTTTTTGACAGAATTAAAATAATTTTCTCTCATTAAAAAAAAAAATATTTGAATTATTCGTTAAAAAATATCTGTGTTGACCTTCGGATATTTAAAAGGTCGACTTGATCAGTAAAAGGACAAGGGTGAACTGACTGCCATGGAAGATCACGTGTAATGTTACAATGACCTACATAGGAACACCTACAAATTGTTATTGTTGTTGCTGTTGTTGATGGTAGTGGTGGTGGTGGTGGTGGTGGTGGTGGTGGTGATGGCGGTGGTATTGTGATATTGCTGCTGCTGCTGCTGCTGATACTACTGATGATGATGATGATGATGATGCCAACGATGACGTTGATGATGATGACAGCGACGACGACGACAATGTTGTCAGCATAAAGATATCTGAGGATGTCCTTCTGATACACTCGCCCATTTGCAAACCAAATAGGGAACTTCTGTGTCATTCTACATGCTAGAAGTAGCAACCAAACCACCCTCAAATAACAGCCTGCCGTCGTAAGAAAGGTAAAGACGTAACAATGTTCTATGGTACACCTCAAAGAATGGAATGGTGCCGAACAAAATGACTTTGGTCGTTTATATATCTTTTACCGTTCAATTCTATCTTTTATCTTTTGATTGTTCTAATCATTGAACTGCGGCCATGCTAGAACACCGCCTTGATGAGTTTAGTCGATCAAATCGACCCCAGGACTTATTTTTTAAGCCTGGTAGTTATTCTATCGGTCTCTCTTGCCTAACTGCTAAGTTACGGGGACATGAACAAATCCATATCGGTTGTCAAACATGGTAGGGGACACACACAAATACAGACACATACACAGCAATATATACGACGGGCTTCTTTCAGTTTTCGTCTTTCAAATCCACTCTCAAGGCTTTGGTTGGTCCGGGACTATAGTAGAAGACATTTATCCAAGGTGCCAAGCAGCGGGACTGAACCTGGAACCATGTGGTTGGGAAGCGAACTTCTTAACACTCATCACTCCTGCGCTTACTCCTGTTGGTTAGGTTTGAATAAACAGCTTCCATTAGTCAACCACAGTATTGAAGCCTTTCGAAGGTTTTTAGACTGCCCATGACCCGCTTTTATTCCCTACTAAAAGAACTCTTTACTTGACAGAATTCGCCATGGAGGGGCTGCTGTGGTCTGGCATACGACTGACCAGGGCCGGCGCAAGGTACCGGCAACTCGGGCAGTCGCCCGGGGCACCAAGTGCTAGAGGGCGCCAAGGAGGGCGCGACAAACAAGGAAATTTCCAAGACCATCAGCTTGTACACGCTGAAGTTTAGCTTGCCCAGGACGCCAGCAACCCTAGGGGTCCACAGCGACAAACGGAAGGGCTTACGTAAGGCTGCGAGTTGGCAGAATCGTTAGCACACTGGACGAAACGCTTCGCGGTATTTCACCTGTCGCTACGTTCTGAGCTCAAATTCCGCCTAGGTCGACTTTACCTTTCATTTTTTCGGGATCGATAAATTATGTACCAGTAAGACACTGGGGTTGCTGAAATTGACTATTCTCTAATTTTTCCTAATTTTCAAGCCTCGTGCCTATAGTAAAAAGGTTATTTCAAACTTATAAATCGTGTTTTTGTACCCACATAGTGGTGAAGTTCTTCTTTCTCATTGTTTTTTCTCTTTATTTGACTAATACCGCAGAAACAATTCAGTGTTGCCAATAACAACGATAATTATCACCGATTTTTGGCACATGTTGGTTGTGCAGCAATATTTGATTCTGCATCACAAAAAAAAAAGAGTAAAATAATTCCTATTTTGGTCAGAGTCGCAGTGACATTTTCACTCTTTTTACATTCAAATTTAAGCCACGTTGTTGTGAAGCCGATAAATCGCTTCCATCTGGTTTTATGAAAGGTTTTCAGCTGCTATAAAATTGTTTTGAATTAAAGGAACAACATGCTTTATTCAAACATTTCATAAAGATAGATCGTATTTCGTTGAGACAGTTTTTTTTTCCACAGTCGTCGACAACCACGTAATACAGCCATCGCGGTTGGTCAATTGCTTTAACAACATGATCTTAAAACAATGTTGTTGATTGTAAACCGGTGTTTCTTTTTTAAAAAATTGATGGCAATTTTTATCATTGTACATTATCAGTTTTGATATAATTATATTTTATAAATTAAGTATGAATGAAATCATCCCCAGATTTGTTGCATAAAACAACAGCTTAAAAGTGAATGCTTAACGATTTAATACTTCTTCGATAATTATAGCGTTCCTTTTATAATGAGATTAATAAATCCATAATCTAATGCTGTTGTGACCTTAATCAACGAAATACGTAGCAGAATGCACAAGAAAATACAAAGAATAAAGAGACTGCGTTGTTTCATCACGATGGTAAAACGGTGAGCCGGGAATATTGGTAGAGCCATCGAAATACGTAACAATATTGAAAAGGAAAATACAAATGAATAACAAAGAGGGCAATTCTTCATCGTGAAATAGCGGTCAGTTGGCTTGAGCATCTCACAAAATACTTTGCGGCTACTTTATGTTACGGGTTTAAATCCTGTCCGTCTCGCGAAATTTTTTTTTCCCGCGAGAGTTCCGGACCCCGCTTATGAATCATTTGCATACAGCCAATCAGAGTTCAACTATCAAACTAATTTATGAGCGCATAACAAGTGATGGGTGATAAGATAAGGCCACTTGGGTAAGGAATGACCATGCTTCTTTTCTCTTTTAAGAATGCTTCTTGTTCTTGTTCTTGTTCCAACCATGGCTGCCTCTGCGTTGTTATTTGTGTTGTTGTTTACTTTGTAATACAGCAAGGGGTGAGGGCTGCTCGCACATCACCTTCTACCCACATTTTCCCCATCCACATCTTTACCATATGGGGCCCTAACAAAATCCGATAATAGGTAGAGATGCTCATTTGGGACTTTTCGAAAAATTTATCATAATTTCCAAAATACTTCACATATGAAGAAAATTTAAATACTAGATATTATTCTAACTCCTAAGACACCTTACAAATCCCAAAAAATATGAATAAAAAATTTGGAAGTTAATGGGTTAATATCACGAGTAGACTTCTGTTGATCGGATCAAATGGAACCCTTGTCGTGGTAACCGACGTAGCGCCAGTAATACACCAGGCATTTCTGTACTAAGAGCAATCGTGTTGTTTAAAAGAAGATTAAGACTATGTGACACTGGATTTACACACACACACAGACACATACACTCAGGATTTATCTTATTGATCTTTTATAAACGTGTCCTGATTAGGCAGATATTTTGAGACTGGACTGAGTGACATACCAGTCGTGCAGTTTTCATGCTATGACTGTCTTACAAATGAACCGATTGCCTTGAAGACAACCATAGTTCCTGAATATTCTTGACTCACCTTATGTGTGTGTGTATGTATACACACACACATATATATATATACACACACACACACACACAATATATATATATATATATTTAACTGCGGCCATGCTGGAGCACCACCTTTCGTCGAGCAAATCGACCCCAGAACTTATACTTTGTAAGCCTAGTGCTTATTCTATCGGTGGCTTTTACCGAACCACTAAGTTACGTGGACGTAAACACACCAGCATCGGTAGTCAAGCGATGTTGGAGGAACAAACATACACATACACATACATACATACATACATACATACACACACACACACACACACACACACACACACACACACACACACACACACGTATATATATATATATATATATATATATATATATATATATATATATATATATATACGACGGGCTTCTTGCAGTTCGGTATTTCGTCTACAGTTACAGTCTGAGTTCAAATTCCGCCGAGGTCGACTTTGCCTTTCATCCTTTCGGGGGGTCGATAAATTAAGTACCAGTTGCGTACTGGGATAGATCTAATCGATTGGCGCCCCTCCCCCAAAATTTCGGGCCTTTTGCCTAGAGCAGAAAACAAAAGAATATCTGAAGTCAGAAAGGCGGGGAGCTGGCAGAAACGTTAGCGCGCCGGGCAGTATCTCGTCTGTCTTTAGGTTCTGAGTTCAAATTTCGCCGAGGTCAACTTTGCCTTTCATCCTTTCTGGGTCGATGAATTAAGTACCAGTTGCGTACTGGTATCGATCTAATCGACTGTACCCCGCTCCCCACCAAAAACAAAAAAAAAAATTCGAGCCTTGGGCCTAGAGTAGAAAAGACTATTTGAAGTCAGAAGCGTGGATTTGATGGGGATAATGGCGGTTGTAGTTGTTGATTGAGAATAATGATGACGACGATGGCGATGATGACGATGATGGTGGCGATATTGATGACAACGATGACGGTATCCGGAAATTCGGACAATGATGTGTCGGGTAGAACGAGAGATAGTCTCCCGGTGGGCCGATTTCGTCCTTTGCAGGTTCAAAACATGTCTCTTCGGATTTGCTCTGAATGTCCTTTTGGTAAAAAGAAACAGTCAAAAGATTTAAGGAATTGCATTTTATCTTCCCACCTCCCCTAATCCACCAACACCATCACCACCCCCAACAACACCACTACCACTACCACCACCACCAACACTAACATAACTACCACGACTGTTGAGATATTTGAGACTATAAATCTACGTTTGTTGATTAAATCAACAAGACATTATACATTCAAAGACAAAATAGCAACGTCCTGTATCTGAAACTCTCTGACACACGAGACAACACGAGAACTTCCATATGGACATTCAGACTGCTAGAAATAGCAGATAAATCTCTCTTAAATTACACCCTGTCACTCTTTTTTAGGAAGTCACATTCAGTAATGCAGTCACGAATATACGAAGAGATGGGATAGCTGCAAGTGGAATATCTCTGTTCATAGATCGGCTCGATAAGCGCTGACCTACAATCAAACAACAACAACAACAACAGCAACGACAACAACAACAACAACAACACCAACAACAACAACTGCCTGTCGTGTGTAAACAAAGACAATGTGACATTTTTACCTGACAAAAACCTATTTTATGTTGTCTTATGCTAAGACAGAATCACACTATTTCTTGTTCTTCTTGTTCCTATGGAGACAAAGAAAAGTAACTGTTTTGGCATTTAATGAAGAAACCAAGACTGGAATTCGGTAAAGTCATTCCACTGTCTTCTTATTCTATCTAAATAACATTATTAGGGGGCGGCGGAAGGCAGTAAGGTGGCAGAATGATTAGCGCGTCGGACAAAGTACACACCGGCATTTCACCCGTCTTTACGTTCTAAGTTCAAATTTCGCTGAAGTCGACTTTGCATTCTGGGGGTCAATAAAATAAATACCATTTAGTAGTGGGTTCGATGTAATTGGCTTCCCTCCCCTCAAACATTTCTGGCCCTGTGCTAGAATTAGAAAGGATTGGTACTGGGAGGTTGTGAGCTGATTGAATCGTTAGTGCGTCAAACAAAATGTTTAACAGTATTTCTTCGGTCTTTTTACGTTCTGCTTTCAAACCCAGCCGAAGTCAACTTTGCGTCGATAAATTAAGTACCAGTTGCGTACTAGGGTCGATCTGATCGACTGGCCCCCCTCCTCCAAAATTTCGGGCCTTGTCCCTAAAGTAGAAAAGAATAGTGATTGGGCGCCATTCCAGAATATTTTAATTAACTGAAAAATTTTAAACGAAATCAACGGAACAAAAAAAAAAGTGTCGGCAATGTTGAGGAGGAGACATAGGTATTTTGTGGCGGGATGGGAAATGAATGTGTTGAAGATGAAATGTAGGAGATGACAGACGAAAGGTGGAGGGTAACAGATGTATAAGATATATATATATATATATATATATATATATATATATATATATATATATATATATATATATATATATAAAGAAGGTAGAAACAGAAAAGGAACGGAAGAAACATCAATAGGAGAATATCTAACAACCATTTTCAATTATTTACATATTGTACGAAGTAATTCTGGCGAAATATCAAGAGAATATCCCTTAATTGTCAAACACGGCAACCCAAGGGCGTTCCTTTTCCATGCAGATTTCGTTCTAAGCATCTGAAAAAGAATGTGCCGTGTAATCAATTTACATAATTAATTTAATTACCTACCTACCTACTTACCTACCTACCTACCTACTTACCTACCTACCTACTTACCTACCTACCTACCTACTTACCTACCTACCTACCTACATGCATGCATGCATACATACATACATACATACATACATACATACATACATACTTTCCTCTTTATCTACCTTACACTGCTGGAAATATGCATCGTCAAACTTACGTATAACCATACCTACACATTTATGTGTGTGTGTGTGTGTGTGTGTGTGTGTGTGTGTGTGTGTGTGTGTGTGTGTGTGTGTGTGTGTGTGTTTGTGCTCCTCATTTCGAGCACTGAACGACAATATGAGTCTTCGAAGACAGTTGTTCCCATAAGTACCAAAATAAAATTTGGGATTTATGGAGGGTCAAAGTTGGGAACAAAAACAGGACAGTGGAGACATACAAGAAACCGAACGAAAACAAACATGGAGGGTCGTTAAACTAGAACGACGGTATATATATATATATATATATATATATATATATATATATATAAGCAATGTTAATTCTCTAAATGAAGTATTAACAGTAACTGCACGATAAAGTGTAGTATATTGCCACTTAAGTGTGGCTGACCCCTAGGGGTGGATGTTACTGTTGCTTTTAGCCCCAGGAGGACATCTCCTCCAGCTGGCTTATCGACACACGACTGTGTCCTGTTTGCCAAGGGAAGTTATCCCTCTCACCTCGATCTGCAGCACGAACGTATCCGGATTTCAGGGTTATTTCCCTTCGTCGGCGCCCGATAGCTGCTGACCTTGGTGAGAGAGACAAAAACCTGGCAATCTTATATCTTCTTTTCCAGTGAAATTCTTCACTGATATCGAAAAGGTGAAAACAAGCAATGTTAATTCTCTAAATGAAGTATTAACAGTAACTGCACTTAAGTGGCAATATACTACACTTTATCGTGCAGTTACTGTTAATACTTCATTTAGAGAATTAACATTGCTTGTTTTCACCTTTTCGATATCAGTGAAGAATTTCACTGGAAAAGAAGATATAAGATTGCCAGGTTTTTGTCTCTCTCACCAAGGTCAGCAGCTATCGGGCGCCGACGAAGGGAAATAACCCTGAAATCCGGATACGTTCGTGCTGCAGATCGAGGTGAGAGGGATAACTTCCCTTGGCAAACAGGACACAGTCGTGTGTCGATAAGCCAGCTGGAGGAGATGTCCTCCTGGGGCTAAAAGCAACAGTAACATCCACCCCTAGTGGTCAGCCACACTTAAGTGGCAATATACTACACTTTATATATATATATATATATATATATATATATATATATATATATATATATCGTGAAGTACATTTGCCACCTAAATGTGGCTAACCCTTAAGGGTCGATGCTACTGTAGCTTGTAGCCCCAGGAAGACATCTCCTCCAGCTGGGTATTGACTCGTCACCAGCGTGTGACAACCACCGGTTGGCGATGGGAAGTGGTTCTCAATGCAAATATATATACTTTTTCCAATGACGAAAAGTCACTATATGTATATATTGTAGAGTAAGAAATTGATATACCCATGCATATAGCGAGCGCTTTATATATTTGCCTGTCTTAATTCTTTCCACCTATTGTTGTTTTGTATTATTTTAATAAGATCTATGCGATCGAAATATCGTAGAAAAGAAAGGAATAATAGATACTTTCTTCCATTAAAACCATATTGGTACTGTCCAACGCTCAAATATCTGTGAAGCTTCTTTCACTAGAATGCTTCAAATGAACTTCGCAAGTTAATTTGTAAACCGTTTTTTGATCTCCAAAAAAATAAAAAATAAAAATAATAATAATAATCGAAAACGAGAGATTATTGTTAATCTGGTGTAAACACTCACATTTCATAACATTGCTAAAAACTTTGGTAGAAACTGTAAATATCTTTTTTATTATAAGCACAAGGCTTGAAAGTTTGGGCCAGGGTGGGATAGTTGATTGCATCGACCCCAGTAGTTTTATCGAACCCTAAAAGGATGAAAGGTAAAGTCGACCTCGGTGGAATTCGAAGTCACAACGCAGAGGCGGATGAAACACCGCTAAGCATTGTACGTGGCGTGCTAACGATTCTGCCACCAATTTATGGACTGTATTGAACTACAGAACTAAAAATTGATGTGAGCATTAAAGACTTATCCATTTGAGTTTGTGTGCACGCAACACCCACACACACACACACACACTCTCTCTCACTCTCTGTCTCTCTCTCTCTGTCTCTCTCTCTCTCTCACACACACACACACACACACACACACACACAAATAAGCATCAACGCTTCAATCAGTTAACTTTTACGTGGTAACTCAACCTGCAATTAATATCAACTAAATCTTACATCACATCATACAATCTTGAAAGAAAGAAAGAAAGAAAGAAAGAAAGAAAGAAAGAAAGAAAGAAAGAAAGAAAGAAAGAGAGCATTGTCTAATGTAGTTCTACGTACATTATGCTGGCTTGGGCAGTCCAGGTCTAAGCAACAACAACATTAACAGACAG
Source organism: Octopus bimaculoides (assembly GCF_046866305.1). Taxonomy (NCBI): domain Eukaryota; kingdom Metazoa; phylum Mollusca; class Cephalopoda; order Octopoda; family Octopodidae; genus Octopus; species Octopus bimaculoides. The sequence continues at coordinate 91,205,654 of NC_142937.1, read as the reverse complement.
TCATAAAAGACACTTATACAGGTACTAATTGCCTAATCAACATACTTTAATCGTAATATAATGAATTTATCTGCTTCAAATCAACATTTTCTGCAGATCTGTCACAATTTTGTTCAGATATTTTCCCTGTTTATTTTACATTCCTGACTTTTTAGAATGAGGTGGGAAGTGGGAGAAATTGTACGTATTCGAGGTGCGAAGGGAGAGAGAGAGAGAGATAGAGAGAGATAGAAGGGGGGATGCAGAAACACACAGACAAAGAGACGAGACGAAAAAGAGCAAATATTCTCCTTTGATGTTTACTTAGCACTTACCGATACCTTAAACGGTAGAATGTGGCTGCCGTTTCTTTTGAACTTCCATATCAAATATTGTGGTGGCGCCAGGAAATGAGGAGACGAAGAAGGAACTAGAATTACAGCATGACCACCACCAACGATAAATAATGAGGATTTTTCACACTAGCTGGCACATGGCCAGATGTTTTGTTTATTTTCGTTTTGGGATCTTTTGAAATTCTTTCCATCAGAATTTTTTATAATTTTCACCAGATTATTTTCGAAATTTCCTCCACTGGTGCCGTTTGGCTTCCTGATGATCAAACTCCTTTCATCGGAAAAAAAAATGAACAAAAGACTTGATTTCTTCCTTGGAAATCTTTGGAATAGGCAGACCACTAAAGTTGTACAACTTGGCTGTGTCCTTTACGTTTCCAGTTCAAATCGCATCGGGGTCTGCTTCATCTTGCTTCGTCCTGGTACGCGGAAGGCGTGTGACTCCTTGATTAGGATTTTGCACTCATGATCGAAAGGATTTGA
>NC_142937.1:91139836-91199836 GCF_046866305.1 Octopus bimaculoides | reverse complement strand
ACATGTTTCTAGTAGCATCAAGAATGACCTGATTTAACATACATACATACATACATACATATACGCACACATTTGTGTCGATATATTGATATATATTTAACACTTTTTTGTCAATACAGCAAAATGCTTATTCGTATTCAATGGAATCATTTTTATTATATCGAATTTTATGTAAAGCCTAGTGTCATATATATTCCAGTGAAAACATTACTCAGAGAAAAACGAATGCATTACAGATAGAGAGAGACCTAACTGATAGACCGACAGCTATGCTAACAGAAAGACACCAGACACTAGACAGTGTTCCTATTGTCTAGGTTTGTTTCTTCATAAAGGTCAAAACGATGACAATTATGATAATTATTGTAAACTATGTCACCAGATTTATACTACTATGTGATGAGAACAGCTGGTGAATTAGTTACGATCGACTGTACACAGATATCTCAAAATATATATTATAAACACATGTAAAGAAGGATTTTCTTAAATTAAAAACTATTATATCTAAAAAATCTTAAAAAATCAGAAATGGCATGAACCTTTTGGAAGGAAGCTAATGCATCATGTGTAAGTACTTGCACTGTTTACGGCTTTTCAAACACACGTGTTAGGGGAGAAATCACACACACACACACACACACTTAATTCGATCAGTTAAAACCAGCTGACTGAAACTCAGTTTCCACATATGCTAAACACCTGCTTTGTCAACCAGTAATTTTGGATGAAACATACAAAAGAAGATATAACAAGATAGCGAGCAGAACGTACTCTTCTGATTGGTCAGCAAGAATGTCATGGTGATACTATGTGACCTCAACTGTAACATGGAAAACTTCATGCATGTAAGTACCAGAGTAGATCACTCTCAAAGAAAAACTACTTCGTTTATGCACAAACGGATGAGTAGCTTCTATTCTACTAAGCGATATATTCTGCTTTATTATACGACGATATTATCTGCTGATTTATGCACAGCCATAGCATGTCGTGAACATAATACGTTGTATTCCGCCGAATGGACTTGTTAAACATAGGAATGACAATCTAACCATGCTCAATGCTACAGCCTGCATGTCAAATTAATTCGATAATCGGCAACTTGAAGGCTTCCCTGAAGATCATAAATATTTCTCCTGAGCAACAATGTATCTGTATGATGTCGCCTTGACATCCTTGTGTTCGTATCTTGCTAAAAAAAAAGAACGTATAACCTATGTATCACCCATAACAAGTGGCAAAGGATTGTTTGTATTGTGGAATTTCATCCAATTCCGGTAATCAAAGAAAAATAATATGAATCTATTATCATATTGTCTTTGCGCAGCTTCTAACGCTGGAGATGTACTACGGTGTCGGCTGTTCACTACCAGTGAACTAAAGTAACACCCCTTATTTTTCGAGCACCTTCCGGAGTATTCGAGCGGTTCCAACCAGTGATGTTTTCTCCAAGTGCTCTACCCTTATTGCAGCCCCTATTTGTTCCTCGTACTTCTCGAGATTTATATCAGCACCATTTCTCAATCAACTTTCTGTCTCTTTTGCATATGTCCTTGAGCGATATTATGCAGTCAGTAGGTCAGAATGCCAGACAATACTATTAGCATAATTCCTGCGTTAAATTGGCAAAATCATTACAGCGTCAGACAAAATGTCGTGGTATATCTGCTGGCTTTCTACATTCTGAGTTCAAGTCTCGTTGAGGTCAACTTTACCTTTTATTTTTCCACAGTGTTTGAAACAAAGAACCAGTGAAATACTGAGGTTCCCATTTTCTCAATTGCTATCCTGTTTTGCACCGGTACCAGAAAAAAATGGCAAGTATACCTCGTTTTACGATAGTAATTAGTTCTAATATATGCGACCAAACTCGAAAATAGAACGAAAAAAAAAACATTGAAAAATTCATTAAAATTTTTATATAAGACTTGTGAGTGGATTTAGCAGACGGAAACTAAAAGAAGCCCGTCGTATATATGTGTGTGTGTGCGTGCGTCCCCACCACCACCACCACCATCGCTTGACAACCGGTGTCGGTGTGTTTACATCCCCGTAACTTAGCGGGTCGGCAAAAGAGACCGATAGGATAGATACTAGGCTGACAAAGAATTAGCCCTGGGATCGATTTGCTTGACTGAAGGTGGTGCTCCAGCATGGCTGCAGTCAAACGACTGAAACAAATAAAAGAATAAAGGAAGAGACACAGAAACAATTTAACGTTTGTGTTTTTTTTCATTTACGAAGGCTTTGCACAACTCCTTGCATTAATATTCATCAAACGTGGTTTAAAACACACAAGAAATTAGTTGTCTCCAACGGTGCCATGTTTAATGAAAGCTTCCAGGATATTTGTCTATTCGTTGGTCATCCTATACCCTGTAGGTTAAAGTTATCTCCCTCAGAATAAAGAGGTTATGAAGAGTAATTTCCCCTGAGGTCGGACTTTAGTTTCCGACGGTAAAACCAATACGGACTGATGAATATCACCAACGTGAACTCTCCCTTTATATGTGATAAAAGTATTGCACGAATGTTCTGTTTAAAACGTGTTATTACGTATTTACACTAAAACGGGAAATAGTTCATCATTAAAATGAAATAAAATTGGGTGTGTATTAAATTTACAAATTGTATAATTGGACAAGAGAGCACCCAAACTATACATTACAAGAAATACACCAAAAAATCAGTTTTCTCTTCCTAGAATGTTATCCATCCGGAATCACACATACACAGAGTACAATACAAGTGTACAATGCAAGGAATTTAATAACAATGACATTCTAATTACATCGTAGATAAGGATTGGCTCAAATGAGATATGTCACGATTTTGTAGTGGGAAGGATGTATATAATTGATTGAAACAGCCTCAGTGTATTACTGGTACTGTTGCTAGAGCAACAAAAGGCAAATTTAACGCAGCAATGATGTGAAATCAGAACTATGGAAGATAATATCAAACTCTGTATGAACGAATAAGTGCACATCTATGCAGTCATTTAATTTGCTAAAAAAACCAGCTAAATCTCATATATACAGGGTGTCCACAAAGTCTGGGTACATGGGGATTAACACATATTTTAAGAAATTATTATTTCTTACATTTAATTATTTATGTTATGATTTTATTTACTTCATGTACCCACATGAGGATTAACACATACTTTAAGAAATTATTATTTCTTATATTTAATTGTTTATGTTATGACTTTATTTACTCCATGTACCCACATGAGGATTAACACATACTTTAAGAAATTATTATTTCTTATATTTAATTGTTTATGTTATGGTTTTATTTACTCCATGTAAATTTGAACTCAGTATGTAAAGATGGATGAAATGCCAGAGCATTTTGTCCAGTCTCCTAATGATTCAGCCAGCTTACAGCCATAGAAATGGAACTAAATATTAATTTCTTTATTGCCCACAGGGGAGCTAAACATAGAGGGGACAAACAAGGACAAAGGGATTAAATCGATTACATTGACGCCAGTGCATAACTGGTACTTATTTAATTGACCCTGAAAGGATGAATGGCAAAGTTGATCTTGATGGAATTTGAACTCAGAACGTAACAGCAGACACAATACTACTAAGCATTTCGCCCGGCGTGCTAACGATTCTGCCAGCTCACTGCCTTGCATATTCAGCTGTTGCTCAACTGATTCTGTAAATAAAAATGTCATAAAATAAAGCTTGACAATATATAAGGTTCTAATATATATTTTTTATTTCCTTGTTACTGTTGTTGATGTTAATATGTCATTGTGGAGAAGAGGAGCAAGGTTCAAATCCTATAGTAGACACTGGATTAAACAGAGAGCAAGAATTAGAGAAGGATAAACACTAGGATAGTATTGCTACTTTATTAAACGATTTGTGTGTGTGTGTGTGTGTATGTGTGTGTATGCACCCTTTTCGAGGCATGATATAATAATGGTTTGAGTTTGTTTGTTTCCAGTCTTCCATGAAAGACATGTCTAGCTTTGAGAAACGATTACTTTGCTTCAAAAGAGGGTTGGTGACAGGAAGAGCATCCAGCTGTTGAAAATCTGTCCAACCCATACAAGCATGGAAAAGCAGATGTTAAAAAAAAAAAACTGATAAACAATATGAGACAGACAGAGAAAAATGTGTGTGTGTGTGTGTATTTGTAATATAAAATGTACAGGGCTTTAGTGTAGGTCCGGCCCTGACCTTCAGTCACAAGGGAAGATGCCTCCTTACAACATAACAAATAAGCAATCTATAAACATGGCTTCAATGAAAAGACATGAATGTGTTTCTGGGTGTAATATTGAAATATTTTCCTGTAAGACATGTCACTGGTTTACAGCAAGCAATCTTTTAATTGGTGTTTATACTTTAGTAAGTTGTAGTGTAATGCAACACCACGACCTGCGAAAAAGATCAGGCCGTTTGGTGAGTAAACCAACAAGAATGGTTACTGAAAGCTAGGTGTTTCGAATGGAGAAAGTGATTCAGCTGAAAAACAACACACACACACGTGCGTATACAACCTGTGAGTGTAAAAAGGCGATATAAATTAGCAGTTGATTTGAGCCAACAACCAGGAAGATAAACTCATTTAGTTGAGTCAACAATCAGGCCAGCTATACAGGGTACACTTCTCTATGGGTGGTATATATTGCACCATGACAACAACAAAAAAAAACAAAAACGAGAACCATTCAACAGCATTTTGACCAATTGCTACAGTGAATGTAGGTCAAATATATCATAGCCATATCATAACAACTGTTCAACTATTTGAGAAAGACAGAGAGAAAGAGAAAGAGAGGGAGAGAAAGAGAGAGAGAGAAAGAGAGGGAGAGAAAGAGAGGGAGAGAAAGAGAGGGAGAGAAAGAGAAGGAGAGATTGTGTGTGTGTGTGTGTGTGTGTGTGTGTGTGTGTGTGTGTGCGTGTGTTACTCATTATTTGTAATAACAACAGGATGGTATTTTAAACTAGTTTGTCAGCATTCCTAGAAACCTCAAATGTCAGTGTAAATACCTGTCAGAAGGTTGTTTATCTGTGTGTGTGTGTGTTTGCCAATCACTCTATCTGTCTCTCTCTCTCATACACACACACACACACACACACGCTCTCGCTTTTTGTCTCTCTCTCTCACAAACACACTTTCTCTCTCACTCTGCCCTCTCTTTGTCTTCTCTCTCCTCTCTTACTCTGTTCCCCCGCTCTGTATCTCTTCTCTCTCTCTTTCTTTCTCACTTTCTCCCTTCCTTTCTCTTAGACAGGCTTTCTTGGATGGGATGCTGTGTTCCCATTAACAACATCACAGTCAAGATGCAGCTTTTCATTTGTTTCCTCATCAACAACAGAAATCTAAAGTGTATGTGGTGCATATGTTGAGCATGCGAGTGAGTTGTGTGTACCTGTGTGCATAACTATGCATGTACATGAGCACATATGTATGGGGGTATATGTGCATGTGTATATGTGTGTGTTCTGTGTAGATGTCTGCATGTTTGTGCATCTGCAAGGACATCAGTGAGTGCATTTTGTGCACATGCAAATGTGCATTATTTGCATACATTGCATATATACACATATGCATATGCATTTGTGGATGTGCATGCCATCCATGGCCATCACGTCTCATCCAAAGTGTCTTTTCCTTTTTCCAAGTTGTTAGGTTGTGATTTGAGGGAGACTTGGTTGTTATTTCTAGCAAGTTGAGTGACCACCAACTGACTCTGTTATTGGCTCCAGAGAAATTGTTTTTACAGCTGGGTGGGAGAGTGAAGGTTTGGGTCCAACTAGAAACCACTCATCAGTAAAAATAAGGGGCAGCAGCCTGGCTTTATTTTCAAACAGGAAGAAATGAAGGAAGCAGAGCCAAATGTCTTGCTCTGGTTATTCTTTCCTTCTTTTGAAACTTTCAGACACAGAGGCCTGTGGCCATGCTGGGGCGTTACATATTTCTGTTTATGAATTATTGTAAGGAGGCAAACAGTACCCAGGGCCTTTGTGGGTCACACTCACTCACAGATCAGTGATATATATATATATTCTTGTATATAATGTGTTGTGAATATATGGAAAGAAATCCCATAAAACTCAACAACAATTTTGATAAAAATGAAGAGAAGGTGAGTTTTATGGGATTTCTTTCCATAAATTCACATAACACACCATTATACAAGTATTATTTTCATATTCGCAAACCTACGCCAGAAAGCTACCAGCAAAATATGAAGAATCCATATTAGAAATAATTTTTTGGAAACCTCCAAATTAAAGGACAAATCTAATTCAACTTTTTTACACCTGTATATATATATATCATCATCATCATCATTGTTTAACGTCCGCTTTCCATGCTAGCATGGGTTGGACGATTTGACTGAGGACTGGTGAAACCGGATGGCAACACCAGGCTCCAATCTAATTTGGCAGAGTTTCTACAGCTGGATGCCCTTCCTAACGCCAACCACTCCGAGAAATAGAGAGAGGGAGAGAAAGGAAGATAGTTGTATATAAAAAAAAAAAAAGATATCATAAGTAATGTTTCTATGGGAACAGTTTTGGAAGTTTGAAACAGGTAGCAAAGGGTGGATGGGTAGATGATTAGTGGAGGAGTTGGGAACTGAAGTGTCACTCAGTAGCATGGACTGTCATAAATGATGGGGGGGGGGTGCATTGGAAAAAGAAACAAAAAAAAATAAAACATAAATACTAAAGAGAAGGCAAGAAGGTCTGTATGTGGGTGTGGGGGGGGGGAAGTCAGATTTCATGACACAAAGCTGTCCACATCGACACTGTTCTCCATGTTATCGATCTGGTCCGAGATGCAGTCCATCATTCGATCAAATTCATCCATATCTCCGCTGTTTATTGAGTGAGTTGTAATGCCGTTGTCTCTTGATAAATTGGTTGGAGAAACGTGAACAGAAAAACAAAAGGAAAAAAAGAAGTAAATAACATGAAATTATATTAAACAAATCATACACACACACACACACATATATATACAAGGGTTGGACAAAATAATGGAAACACCTTAAAATTTGAAGCAAACTTATTTTAACATGGAGTAGGACTGCCTTTGGTAGTAATTACAGCTTGAATTCTATGAGGTATGGACTCGTTCAAAGTTTGAATTGTTTCCAAAGGAATTTTCATCCATTCTTCAGCTAAAACAGTCTCCAGTTCTTGTAATGATGATGGTGGAGGATATTGACTCCTAACTTGTTTTTCTAAAATGCACCATTAATGTTTAATAATATTGAGATCTGGGGACTGTGGTGGCCAGATAAGATGTTCAGCTTCACTAGAATGTTCCTCATGCCATTCAGTAACAACTTTAGCTGTGTGAATCGGTGCATTATCATCTTGAAAGATTGCGTTTCCCTCCAGAAACAGTTAAATTTGATCAGATAAAATGCTTAAATAGTCTTTATTTGTCTTCCCACCAGCGCCTGACAACTGATGTTGGCGTGTTTACAACTCTGTAACTTAGCAGTTCGACAAAAGGGACCCATAGAGTAAGTACTAAGCTTACAAAGAATAAGTCTTGGGGTCGATTTGTTTGACTAAAAGGCGGTGCTCCAGCATGGCCACACTCAAATGACTAAAACAAATAAAAGTGTAACCAATCAGTAAATTAAAGACAGATAAATAAACCCAGTGGATGACTTACTTGCAGAGCTGGGAATTGCTGTGGAAGCTGGAGATGGTTCCATGGCCATTTGCTGGAAGCGCCATAGAATTTTTAGACAGGAATTCTTCAAACACATGATAGTCTTTTGCTTCTATGAAAGGACCCATGCCTAATAGAGATGTTAATAGAAAGACATCGCATTAGAAAATAGTGTGGAGATGGAATTGAAAGAATAACAGAAGAATGGTTCTTGAAGGCGTTGTTTAGCCCAAAGTCAGTCCAGAGTGGGGCCACAGGAACCTTTGTCCCAGGTGCAAAATTTCTGAAGGATAATTACAAAGTAGCAGTAATAAATAAACAAAATAGTGGGCTCTCCCTGGGTGCTCATGATTATTATTATTTATGTTATTTTTAAACATTATTAGTGTTATTTTATTTTTAGCTATAGTGTATCTAGGGTAGCGAAGGTGCATAGCTCAGTGGTTAGAGCATCAGGCTCACAAGCATGAGGTACTGAATTCGATTCCTGGACCAGGCTGTGTGTTGTTTTCTTGAGCAAGGCACTTTATTTCAATTTCACGTTGCTCCAGTTCACTCAGCTGTAGAAATGAGTTGGGACATCACTGGTGCCAAGCTATATCGGCCCCTTTGCCTTTCTTTTGGATAACATCGGTGGCATGGAGACAGGAGGATAGTATGTATGGGTGACTGATAGTCTTCCATAAACAACCTTGTCCAGACTTGTGCATCAGAGGGGAACTTCCTAGGGGCAATCCCATGGTTGTTCATGACTGAAGAGGGTCCCTTTTTTTTTTCATCTAGGGTAACATTATCTCATGTATACTTCTTGTTTGAAGAAAGTAAGGTGTGATTTGAGGGAAGTTTGGCTGCTATTCCTAGATAGCCAGTGTCTGAATTAAAGACAGGATGTTTATATGTGAATTGTTTTTGAGGCTGGTATCGACCACATTCGGATGATGCTTTTTACGTGCCACCAGCATGAAGAGCCAGTCAGGCGGCACAGGTTGAGGTGTTATTAGCTTTAGTTTGGGCTTTAGTTCTTCCAGCAATGCTCAACACATTTGGCAGCAACTTTCCTCCGCTGGGTTCAGTTGGTTGCTTGTCTTGTACATCCATTCCATGTAATGGTGACTATCTTCAGACCATCTTGGAATGTCTGCCACCAAATGATTTTCTGTCTGTTATGAAATGCCTGTCATCAAATGGTTCCCAAGTCAAGTCATGGCTGTTTTAGGAGAGCAATACAAGGTAGATTTTGGCAAGTCTGATACACAAAGCGGGCATGAATAGGGGTGGTGCACATATCGCTAGATAGGGGTATAATCCAGGTAAACTTGGGTAGAGATGGTAAATAAGATGGACTTGGGTAGGTATGATATATAGGGTGGACCTGGATAGAGTTGGTATACAAGGTAGATTTGAATAGGGGTGGTACATATACTGCGATTTCATAGCAATAGAAATTACAGTAGTTGTGTTAAAATGGTATTTGAGAGAAGTGAAATGACAAAGAATGTCTCCAAGATGTCTGTGGAATGAAATTACTGATTGATATCTCACCAGTCATCATATGTTTCCTTTCTTGTCCGAACAAATTGAAAACTTCTTTGCAAAATTCTCCTGTGGTTGCACCTTTCTGTCGAGCAGTGAGCAGAACAGCAAACTGACACAGTTCTGTTTTGGTGAGGCATTTGTGCAGCTGCAACATCAACAACAACAATATTAATAGTGACAACAAAAACAACAACTTTATGAATGAATCACAACAACAACTTCAACGCTTTTGTTACTGTATTTATTTTGAGATGCTCTGTTTCTTTCAATTAATTTTAAATATAACAAAGAATTTAGTAAAATAACTTAGTTATCATTCAGCTAGTGTTAGGAACATAAATTGATGATGATGATGATGATGATGATGATGATACTCTTTACTCTCTTTTACCTGTTTCAATCATTTGACTGTGGCCATGCTGGAGCACCGCCCGACCCCAGGACTTATTCTTTGTAAGACTAGTACTTATTCTATCGGTCTCTTTTACTGAACTGCTAAGTTACGGGGATGTAAACACACCAGCATCGGTTGTCAAGCGATGTTGGGGGACAAATACAGACACACAAACAAATACACAAACACAAATATACATATATATATATATATATATATATATATATACACACACGACATGCTTCTTTCAGTTTCCGTCTACCAAATCCACTCACAAGGCTTTAGTCAGCCCAAAGCTATAGTAGAAGACACTTGCCCAAGGTGCCACGCAGTGGAACTGAACCCAGAATCATGTGGTTGGTAAGCAAGCTACTTACCACACAGCCACTCCTGGATAATGATGATGATGATGATACAAGTATAAAGACACTTTGAGGCTTACCTTCTTCAGATAATCTTGAATGACCTCAGAATAATCACCACCAGTCAGACTAATCTCACTTTCGGTGGTTACACTAATTGTGCGCTTGGATGCTTTTGGGGAACGGCTGTAGGATGAAGTGTTGTTCTTGGTAAGGTTCTGGTCAGAGGTTGTTATACTGGAATGGAAGAGAAACAGAACAAATGAAAACTGTTGACAGATACACATCACATTTTACAGCTCTGGAAAACAAGAAAATAGGGAGGACAGCAATGATGAAAAGTACCAGTAATACACTGTGGTATTTAGATCACCTACTGCTTACCAATGGAACTGCTCCTTTAGAGATGGCTATGTGCACTTTAGAGATGGCCAAGGGCACTTTATTATTTACTCTTTATGTCATCATCGTCGTTTAATGTCCATTTTCCATGCTGGCATGGGTTGGACGGTTTGGCTGGGAGGCTGCACCAGGCTTCAGTCTGATCTGGCAATGTTTCTACAGCTGGATGCGCTTCCTAATGCCAACCACTCCGAGAGTGTAGTGGGTGCTTTTTACATGCCACCAGCACAGGAGCCAGTCAGGCAGACAGGCCTGGCATCGGCCACGATCAGTTGATACATTTTACATACCACTGGAAAACGTTATAGTGGATATCTCTAAATACTGAGGTTAAATGTCTAAATGAATAAACAGAAATAAAAATAGAGGGAGAACTTACTACGATGGTTTCAGTGCTGTGTCTTGGGCATTGTTAATGGTGGTGGAGTCTGGAGATCAAATACAGAAACAAGAATGAATACACATAGATAAAACACATGCACATACACACACAAAGAAAGCCATATTAATACATGGGAGTATATATATATATATATGTGTGTGTGTGTGAGCGAGCATACATATACACACGCTTAAACACAAGCACACACATAGATACATAACCATCATCATTTAATGTGCGTTGTCCATGCTAGCATGGGTTGGACGGCTTGCCTGGGATGGCACATATATATATATATATATATATATATTTGTTGTATTCTTTTACTTGTTTCAGTCATTTGACTGTGGCCATGCTGGAGCGCCACCTTTAGTCAAGCAAATCGACCACAGAACTTATTCTTTGGAAGCCTAGTACTTATTTTTTCAGTCTCTTTTGCCGAACTGCTAAGTTACGGGGACGTAAACACACCAGCATTGGTTGGGGTGGTGGGGAGTCAAACGCACACGCACACATCAACATGTACACACCCATATATATATATATATATATATATATATATATATATATACGACAGGCTTCTTTCAGTTTCCGTCTACCAAATCTACTCACAAGGCTTTGGTCAGCCCGAGGCTATCATAGGAGACACTTGGACAAGGTGCCACAAAGTGGGACTGAACCTGGAACCATGTGGTTGGTAAGCAAGCTACTTACCACACAGCCATCCTGCACTTATATATATAAGATAGCATATATATATATAAAAACATAGAGGTGCAATGGCCCAGTGGTTAGGGCAGCAGACTCGCAGTTTCAATCCCCAGACCAGGTGTTGTGAGTGTTTATTCAGCGAAAACACCTAAAGCTCCACGAGGCTCCAGCAGAGAGTGGTGGCGAACCCTGTTGTACTCTTTCACCACAACTTTCTCTCACTCTTTCTTCCTGTTTCTGTTGTGCCTGTATTTCAAAGAATCAGCCTCAGATGCAGAGAAAGAGATGAGAGAAAGATAGTGAAGATGTAACATTTTTGCTACAATACTAACCTCACCAATCTCAGTTGACCTGCAATGGCCATAAGCACCATCTCCTGCGACCTGCTTATAAAGGAGAAAAATTATAGAAATAACTTCCACAGACTTACCACTCTGTGTGTTTGAAGAAGGCACTGATGTTCCGAAAGCACCATTTAAGTTGATGTTGATGAACTGAATGGCTACATCGGCATAAACAAGCTGGAAACATTGGTCGACCAACGCACAAATTTCTTCAGCTTGCATCTTCAATGAACAATTAGAAAATTTTTTAAATATATTAAAAATGAAGGAAAATTAATTACCAAACTATACTTGTGTACAGAATAGTTGACTAGGCATAAATACCTTAGATAAATCACACCATACAATTACCCAGGTAGAGTACCTCAGACTATGTATGATGCAAAACATTTTTCCCCCAGGGTGCCATGACTATCAAGGACAATCACGCCTTGCATTTGTAAGATTTGAGGGTTAATAGACTGTGAGGTGTCATTCTTCAGCAGACCCAACTCATTTTCAGGGTCAGGGGCCAAGTAAAAAACAAATTGTATTTCCAATGGTCACAGTGCACCACCTGCTCCAAGAATTGAACCCATGATCCTCCAGTGATAAATGCAACATGCTAACCACTCAACCACAAACCATCAGTTCTCAACCTGAGGTCTGCAAAGTTAGTACTGGGGGTCTGTGAACTATATTCAAAATTTCATGTATATATATATATACACATACACACATATATATACATATACATATATCATCATCATCATTTAACGTCCGCTTTCCATGCTAGCATGGGTTGGACGATTTGACTGAGGACTGGCAAACCAGGAGGCGACACCAGGTTCCAATCTGATTTGGCAGAGTTTCTACAGCTGGATGCCCTTCCTAATGCCAACCACTCCGAGAGTGTAGTGGATGCTTTTACGTGCCACCGATACGAGGGCCAGTCAGGCGGTACTCAGTCAAATCGTCCAACCCATACTAGCATGGAAAGCGGACATTAAACGATGAACGATGTTGTTGTTGTTCAGGTCACTGCTTGGAATCAAACTCGGAATCTTGGGGTTAGTAGCCCATGCTCTTAACCACTACGCTATATGCCCATATACTGTTTTATTTCTACAGGATTAACTAAGCTGAGCTGATATAACAGAGACAATTTATGACATCTAATTTAAGATGGAATGTTTGCCTTTGCTCTGTAGTGCCGTTTCCTAGGAATTGGTAAATACATGGTCACAGCTCTTCCAATTGGTCTGTTTCTCTTTTATTTCTAATCTCAAATTGATGTCTATAGTGTTTGCTATCACTACATTGGAAATCTTAGCAATGAATTCATAATTTACCTTGTCTTCAACATAAAGTACGGCCAAGTTACATTTCTCTGGAACTCCTGTTAACAAATGAACGAGAGATGAAATTAATAACATGAATGAATGAGTAGAAAATAAGAAGGAAAAGCAGGAGTACTAAGGAAGTGTTAATTATACTAGGGAGGTAGGGAGTATATGAACTCATGACGGAGTTAATAACGTAACAGACAACAAAGGAGAGTAAAGATTGTTTGCCAACATAACATGGCAGTCCTGGTTTAGGACGAACGTTGCTGTAATTTAGCCCCAGGAGACATCATCTCCAGCTGGCTATACGACATGAATTGTGTCCTTATATTTTCGAATAAGGGAATCTAGCACCCCAACTCAGTCGTATAGCCAGCTGGAGATGATGTCTCCTGGGGCTAAATTACAGCAACATTCGTCCTAAACCAGGACTGCCATTTTATGTTGGCCAACAATCTTTACTCCAAAGTACTGTTACTCTTTACTCTTTTACTTGTTTGTCATTTGACTGCGGCCATGCTGGAGCACTGCTTTTAGTCGAGCAAATCTACCCCAGGAATTATTCTTTGGAAGCCTTGTACTTATTCTATTAGTCTCTTTTACCGAACCGCTAAGTTACGGGACGTGAACACACGATGTCAAGTGATGTTGGGGGGACAAACACAGACACACAAACATATACACATACACACACACACACACACATATATATATATATATATATACACACACACATACATATATACAACAGGCTTCTTTCAGTTTCCGTCAACCAAATCCACTCACAAGGCTTTGGTCGGACTGAGGCTATAGTAGAAGACACTTGCCCAAGGTACCACACAGTGGGAATGAACCCAGAACCATGTGGTTGGTAAGCAAGCTACTTACCACACAGCCACTCCTGTGCCTATGTTGCTGAATATCTCTCGTTGTGAGATTTACAAATAGTAATTTTCTAATTTATAGATCAGTGATTAGTTGTCACTCTGAAAACTATATATTTCGAGCGGGAATTTGGCAGCGCCACCTGTAGCCAAACAATTATTCTGTGCTGATGAAGGGAAATAACCCATAAATCGCGATACACAGATATTGTTTTGAGCTGAGTGGGGGTGCTAGATTCCCTTTTTCGAAAATATAAGGACACAGATCGTGTCGTATAGCCACCATTACCACCAGCACCACCACCATTCTGCTAGGTCACTGCCTTGATGATGATGATGATGATGATGATGGTTTCCTGTATAACACTGTTAGTACTTGCCGTATTTAATCGGTAGAATGTAGTCGTTGTCGTCTTTGATGTAACACACTGCTGCTATCTCATGGATGCAGATACGAAGTAGCAACTCCTGTGGGAGAGATGTAACATAGTCATTAGGGAGCTGGTGTGTTGTCAGTTTTGATAAGGATGATAAGGGTGGGCGGGGGGGGGGTGGAGATTCGGA
The DNA here is from genome assembly GCF_046866305.1 of Octopus bimaculoides. NCBI lineage: Eukaryota > Metazoa > Mollusca > Cephalopoda > Octopoda > Octopodidae > Octopus > Octopus bimaculoides. Next base: position 91,185,261 of record NC_142937.1, on the reverse strand, counting down.
GGAAGGTGGGGGAGGTGTAGAGGAAGATGTAATATGAAGGAAGGTGAGGAAGGTGGGATGGTGTTGGGAAAGGTGAGGGGGTCGAGCAGAAGGTTGGGAAATGTAAGGAAAGAGTGACCAGTTTGGTGACAGAGTGGTCTGAGATGGCACACATCCACGTTGGTCAGGTACTTCTCTCTCTCTCCCCTTTTTGATTTTGTGTAGGAGTGAAGGAGAGAAAGAGGAGAGTAGTAGTGGTAGGAGATGAAGGAGAGGGAGGGAGAAAGTGAGAGAATATGACCTGAGGGGTAGGACAGTGATGAAAAAGAGAAAAGCAGAGGACTGAGAGAGAGAGAGACAGACTGACAGACAGAGACAGACAGACAGACAGAGACAGACAGACAGACAGAGACAGACTGACAGACAGAGACAGACAGACAGACAGACTGGGAGAGACAGTAAATATGTCGGCAGTATCATCATGTGCTACAGAAGAAATAGTTGTCTGCTTACATCTTTGCAGGTCAGTTTTATGTTGTGGACATTGAGTGTGAAGCAAGTGCCATGCTCCTTATCCGTTGTCCGATGATGGACTCTGCCTTGTTTCTGGAAAATGTTGGAAGAACGTGAAAGTAACAGTGTAATGAAAGAACAAAAACATAAAACAAAAACATAAATAATGATGACGATGACGATGATGGTGGTGGTGGTGGACTCTCCCATCAAAGACATCGTATGAGCAAGTCTATAGTGGGGGGTGGATGCTCAAAGAGTGTTACCACTAGAATAAGAATAGCCTGGGCAAAGTTCAGAAAGCTTCTACCCCTACTGGTGACAAAGGGCCCCTTGCTCAGGGTGAAAGGTAGATTGTATGATGTATGTGTGCAAACTGCCATGCTTCATGGCAGTGAAACACACACATATATACGACGGGCTTCTCTCAGTTTCCGTCTACCAAATCCACTCACAAGGCTTTGGTCAGCCTGAGGCTATAGTAGAAGACACTTACCCAAGGTGCCACACAGTGGGACTGAACCTGGAACCATGTGGTTGGTAAGCAAGCTGCTTACCACACAGCCACTCCTGCGCCTATATACAACAACATGAAATTTTGATGAGCTGGATGCTCTTCCTAACGCCAACCACTCCAAGAGTGTAGTGGGTGCTTTTTAAGTATCACCAGCATGGGGCCCAGTCAGATGGCACTAGCATCGATCACGCTTGAATGATGCTTTTTACGTGTCAGTCGGGCGGCACAAGCATCAGCCATGACTACAATTTTGCTTGACTCAACAGGTCTTCTCAAGCAGAGCAGATTGCCTAACAATTGAAGGGTGCTTTTAAACAGGCCGGTTCAATATGCTATGCTTGAGAAGACCTGTTGAGTCAAGTGAAATCATAGTCATGGCTGATGCCAACTGCTAGAAATAACATCCAGATTACCTCGTATGACATTCCTATTATGTTAAAAGATGAACACACTAACATTTTATGATGCCTGAATCAATAGCTTTGTATTGTTTTATTCATGAAACAATTAAAAAATAGCAACAATCAGCATTAACAGCTGAAATAGCAACAGTGAACATTTAATAGCTTACCTTGCCTTCATCAATAATGCGTAATACATCTGTTCTGTTTGTGACATCATCAATCTGCACATCTGGAATCACTCCAGCAAACTGTAGAAAGTGAAAGTAAAGTGAGTTGGATGAAAATCCAGGCAATCGTCATCTTCTGACCACAGATGATGCTGCAATATTCACACGGCAAACCATGCAAATAGCATCAGGCATTTTATTCACATGATCTACTTCAATTTCTTTTTTATTTGTTTGATTTGGTGGAAAGTAATGTGTGTCCCACGGTTTTTTATTGGCCCCTAGGACTGGTGACATTGAGGCCATTAGGACTCCCTCTTTGAGCAGTTCCAATTCAACAATGGAGTAATAATATGTGCAGGGAGGGAATTCCAGAGGATGAATATTATGAGAATAAGGCAGCACTGAGCATAATGGTTAGTTTGGGGCTTGGTAGACGGACAAAATATGGGTGATGAAAGGAGACATGCAAAGTGGAAGGATCTGGATAAGTGGAGGTGGCACGGGGTCAGTCAGCTCCAAGGAGCAGTGGCCATTGCAGTTACAGAAGTAAAAGTAGAGAGAGAAGACAATTCATCTGTGGAGCAGAAGCTGGAGTATGTCTTATTTCTTTACTGCCCACAAGGGGCTACACATAGAGGGGACAAACAAGGGCAGACAAACGGATTAAGTCGATTAGATCAACCCCAGTGCGTAACTGGCACTTAATTTATCAACCTCGAAAGGATGAAAGGCAAAGTCGACCTCGGCAGAATTTGAACTCAGAATGTAAAGACAGACGAAATACCGCTAAGCATTTCACCCGGCGTGCTAATGTTTCTGCCAGCTCGCCGCCTTGTATGTCTGGAGCATGTCTGTGAGTTTAATAGGCTTTCTTTGACTGTGGTCCAAGACATATGAATGTAAGGAATAGCAAGCATTATCTCAGATACAGGAGGAGAATTCCACTGTGGGATTCACCTGAGCTTCGTTGTAGTATATTAGAGAGGAATGACAAGAAGTATCATCTGCAAAGCAATTAGCATTATCAGGTGGTCATGTAGCTTGTTTACAGCAAGAAACCTGTTCAGTCCTGACCCTTCCTTTCATACTTAAACCTCACATCCATTAGCATAAAGCTGCCTTCCTCTCTACTGTAGCCTCACTCAGTTAAAGTGAGTGAACTGCAGAGACTGGTGGGAAAAATCTTCAAGGTGAAGAGCCAGGAACCATGTGGTTGGTAAGCAAACTACTTACCACACAGCTACTCCTGTGTTAACTTCAAACATGAAACCCAAATGCCAGATTTAGTTCACAGAGAGCTGAATTCTTGATCCCTACTGGTGATGGTGGTATTCATTATGTTCTATAGACAAGATAAAATGTACATTCAACTTACACGAACTTTCTTCTCCACATAGTTTTCCAATAATGTCTGAGGGTTGACGCTATAGTCAGGCTGTGACATGTGCTTGGCACCTTCCCTAGAATCAAGCCTGTCATACATATCTGAATCACGAGAACTTCGATAAGGGTTCTGAAACAGTAAAAGACAATATTAAAATGGTACAACGGAATGGTTTTATAGAAACAGTAAGACATTTTTCCAGTCAAAAAGTAAGAAAAAGCCTCTGTATGGCCGTTCAACCTGCTAGAAATAACAACCAAATTTCTTAGAAATTTCTTGTAAAAATAAGTGTACACTGAATAACGTAGTCCTAGATACACTATTTTCTTAGGGAAAGGCGGGATGTTCCCAGCTGGAGCATCTTTGATCATCAGTCAGCTGGATTAGAGCTGACATGGAACTAAACAACACTTCTGATACAGTCAAAAGATCACAGAATTATAACAGATGAAAAATAAGAATGTGTGATGTTCATGCTTCCCTTCAGGAGGCTGCTTTTGAGCAAAATGAAAATGCTGCTAACAGAAGCATTTAACTAAATTCTCCCAAAGTAAACTTCTGACACTCATTGTATTGTCCACTGCTCAACTCCTATGTCCAGCATACACCCTGCTTTTATTGATGATATACATACCAGTAATGTATCTGGGTTGGCCAAATGGGCTATATAGTTCCTAACCACATGGCCTTTCTGCTTAATTACGATTCCTGACAAAACCACTGAATTTTGAGGGAGGATAAAAATTACTGCCAGAGCAGCTGTCTGGCTTCCGTGCTAGTGGCCTGTAAATAGCCCCATTTGAGCGTGATCGTTACCAGCGTCGCCTTACTGGCACTTGTGCTGGTGGCACGTTAGAAAATTATTCGAGCGAGGTCGTTGCCAGTGCCGCTGAACTGGCTCTCGTGCAGGTGGCACATTAAAAAACACCATTTTGAGCGTGGCCGTTGCCAGTACCGTGTGACTTGGCCCTCGTGCCAGTGGCACGTAAAAGCACCCACTACACTCTCGGAGTGGTTGGCGTTAGGAAGGGCATCCAGCTGTAGAAACTCTGCCAGATCACAAAATCCAGGCCTTGTACCTATACTAGAAAAGATTATTATTATTATTATTATTATTTAAAATAGTCTGATTCAGCCCCTTTTGCAGGCTCCTTACGGAAACCTACGAAAAGGACCTAATGGGACAGTTTTGAATAACAACATAACTCCCACTAAATATATATAAAGTTTTCTTTCGAAAACTTGCGCAAATCGGGCAACAAAAACAAAATGGAGTTTGTTATTGTGTGTCTGTCTGTTTACGTTTGGTATTTACAAATGTGTATCTGGTTTATTGTTTCGTAATAAGGCGTGGTTCTTTTCGTTCAGGCAAATACGTATAAAGTAGGAAAGAAGAAAACTAGGACAACAACGATGATAATAATATACATAACAACTATAGGCCTAAACACTAGTATAATGTAGTCCTAACAAGATGACCATGGACAGCAAAACCTTTCATCTGTTGGATGAAGTTTACCTGATCTACAGCTAAAAAACTATATCCTACATAACAAGCTAGAAATAGCAACCAAATCTACACCTCTCCCTTCTTTAAAAGGAAATAGATAATGGATAATGTAACCCTAGATGTTCGCAGTCTGAATAAAAACCTGGTAGGTCAAGGCCGGAAGGTCTTGGATTATAAGCCTACACGATCAGTTAGTTGATAGCTGAACAGTTGTTTTTATTTTTGTCGTTTTTTTTTTCAGGCGGACTAGGCATAAACTTTACTACTCTATGCACAATAAAAATAACCAACACATAAACATACACAACGGGGAAATAAAAAAGCTCTGTGATCGATTCAACTGCTAGAAATGGCAGCTAAATCTCTACCAAATAACGCACTACCATCTTAAAAGTGGTAGCTTACATTAGATAATGTTGTTTTAAGATGATGAAGGCTGGAATGCCTTTAACAATGGGTATACTTCAACAAGAGTAACGTGAGGCCAAACAACTATAAATATTTAAAAAACAGGAAAAGAGAAAGAAAGCGAGAAAGAGAGAGAGAGAGGTGAATGGGAAAGTTTGCGAATTCACAAGTTTATATAAGGAAATATGTACCGTTTTATCGCTATTTTCTTCTTCCATCAGATAATATAGGCCATAATTTGGAATGATATCATCAAACTCTGCTATACAACTACTACTGCAGCACAATTCCTCCAACTTGGCCGTCACAGATTATTTAACGCTTCCAAACGAAAACAACTTCCAAACTTTCCCAAACTTTCAACCAAGTTGTAAAACAATTGCGAGTTACTTCCCCTTTGCTTAGCTATTGACGGAAGTAACTGACTTGAGGAACACACTGCTTCAGACACAGGTTGTTGACAAATGCGTCACAGTTAAATTCATTGATTGATTCATTCATTCATTCATCTGTATACCCGTATTTGATGGCATAAAAGACCCACAGACATATCAGATGCACACGAATACACGAATTTCAGCGGCACATATTCAGGAAAAGGTTTTCGTGCATTCAAATTTATGGGAGGCCCAAATTCTGATATAAGACTAGGGTTGATGTTTTTGTTTGTACACATTTTTTTGGAAAGGAGTATATCTTATATGCCATCAAATACGATATATATTTTGTAAAGTTAATCAAGTGGAAATGCTACAGTATTAGTTAATGGAGTCCCTCTATGGTGAAGGCGCGTGGCCTTGTGGTTAGGGGTGTTTCATTCACGATCACTAGCTCGTGGGTTCCTTCACCAGGCAGCCGTTGTATTCTTGAAAAAAAAAAAAAAAAAAAAGACTATTTCACGTTGCCCTGCAAGTGGGAGAATGGCAGAATCGTTGGTGCGCAGAGATATTTTACTGCAAATCTTCCGGCTCTCTCTATTCCGAGTTCAAATTCCACTAGTTCTGGAGAAGGCAACGAAAACCACTCCAGAATTCATCCTAAATCTAGTCTTTGTAGCCGAAGTTGCAGTAATCTGCTTAACGGTGGTAGAGTAGAGTGCAGAACTTTCCAGTTCGCATAGGGAAGTTTCACATGCACAGGGCCTGCCCTAGATTAGTCTAGCGGTGGTACCTATAAGAACAAGCAGCCACATTTTGGCATATTTATCGTTTGGTACTCTCACGCCGCCCAAGCTTAGTTTTTTCACAACTTTCTGGAAAATGCATATTTCTTAATAAAAAAAATTGCAGAGATATGATTTTGAGGGCGAAGAGAACGATTATGTTAATACTATTTAAACAAAATTTTCGAATCCCTTTTTCCTGTCACTAGATTCTATTTCTTGATGATTCTCTTTAAAACGCATATTTTTTTTCATGACATTTTGCAGAAATACGTTTTCGAGGGTGTGGATTACATAATGAAACGATTCACAATATTGCAGTGCACCACACAATTTAATTATTGATATCAATTACAATTTCCAGTATGTCAATTATGGTGAACGCTCATTTTATTACCAGTGGAATGAGTATATAATCGATTGAACGATTGATTAATCATTTAATCTGTCAATGTCCTTTCGTGACAGTCTGTGATCTTACCAATGACTATATGTTCCTCAAGAACATGTTTTTCTTCAGCACTTACTGTATGTTTACTGTTTGTGCCGATGAGAATGCTTGAGAAACACAATCATTGATAAGGTCACGGGCTGTAAATAAAGGACTTTGATTGACTTGATTAATCAATTGATCGATTACCTAATTGATTAATAATAGATTGAAGTGAAACATAACCAGTGCATGTGCTTTATTGACAGTTAGACCCTCTCAAAAGAGAATGTTTGTCATCACTAGGTTTATTTTGAAGCTTCTCAATTTTAGGCTCTTTTACACGTTTGAAATGTCTTGTGGGAACCAGGTACTCAGAATACAGGTGTTGCTACGAATATCTGCTCCTAACCTCTTCTATTATGACCTAGATAACTATAATAAACAAGAGAGCCTCTTCTGGACGCATCTCTGTTTAAGGCTTGCAAGGCTTCCACAAGCCATTCAAGTGTTTCTGTTATTTTTTTTTTGACCACCTGACTACAGAGTGTGGTGCCCTGCCAAAGGTTTTCTTTTGGTTAATGAATGTTTTGGTATTGTGGTTTACTCTTATCTAAGAACTCATGTAGCTGTCTTACTATAAATAGAACCTCATTGATTCGCCAACACGGCACAATTCTAAACTGTATTTCTTCCAATCTAATTAGTTGTGTTGAAACCCTGACAACCCACATCTGTCCCTAGTTAATACTGGGCATTATGGGTATCGGTGTAGCACAGCAACTAATTTTTTTGTTTGTTTTTTTCATGTCATATGTGACTCAAGATTTTAGCTTGGTTTTATTGGCTGAGTGCCCTTCATATCACCAACCAGTTTACAGCCTAGACTTGTTACATTTTGCCATTTCACCAGCACCAGGGAGACTACCTGCCAGGACTGAAAATATTCCAGCGATACAATATCAGAATTTATTTTAAGTTTCTTATTCGGAGAGCAGATGGGTTTTCTTTCCTGCCATTTTCTCAGTTCACGTAAACCTCGAAGATCTTTATTATTTACTTCTCTTTTAGTAATGTTGCTGCCACCCTGTTTTGCTATGTCTATAGCTTTCCTGTGTATGTATGTACGTATGTATGTATGTATGTATGTATGTACGTATGTATGTACGTATGTATGTATGTATGTATGTGTTTTTTTTTCAAGGGATTAAGATATGTTGGGATTAAGTTGTAAATGTATCTTCTACCGAGATAAATATCCGACGATACATTAAATATCATCCTAATATTTTGATATTTTCTGCACTTTAGTTTTCTAATCTATAACCTTATCAACAGGTTTTCTTAAACTAGGTCGACAATATGTAGGTTATTTCAAATTTCTTTTATCTTATACAGTTCTATATTTAAGAGATGAGGAATTATTTACATTATTTACATTTGACGGATATTTGTCCTCATCTTTTTTGTTGTTAACACAACGTTTCGGCTGATATACCCTCCAGCCTTCGTCATGTGTCTTGCGGAAATTTCGAACCTGGGTTCTCATTCCTAACGATGTTACTATTATTATATTATTATTATTATTACTATTATTAATCAGGTCGCTGCCGTGAATCGAACTCGGAACCTTGGGGTTAGTAGCCCGCGCTCTTAACCACTACGCCATATGGGGTGAATTTTAAGGCTTATAAATCTATTATTTTTCTATCCTTCCTCAATACCGGTTCCCATATGCTATTCATATCTGCACTCGGTCTGCTTAGGAGGTTGTTGTGTCCTAGCATATGTGCTGCTTCTTTTAGTTTTCGTATTTTCCAGTGTTGTTCCCTGTCTATTATTTTAACTTCATCCCACAGGGGGAGGTGGTTTCCATTTTTCCATACCTGATCAGCTATACCCGATTTATCAATATCTCCTCGTGTCACAGCTTTGCGATGTTCTTCTACCCTTATTTTGAGGGGGCGACATGCTTCGCCTTTGTATAACCTACCACAGCTGCATGGGATGGAGTACACGCAGTTTTTGGTCATATTCTCTTCTGTTGGTGGTTTTACCCGAAGGAGATATTTGCGAAGTGTTGTATTGCTCTTGAATACTGCTCTGATGTCATATGGGCCGCATATCTTTTGTATCTTTTCGGAGAGGCCTTTCACATAGGGTAGACAGACTGTAGACAGTTTATTGGTTTCATTTATCTTATATATTTTTAACTTTTTTTTATCGACGTGGTTTCTAATTTTAACAACTTTCATACCAATGCATTTGAAACTCCGATACTCAACACTGCGCTTTAAAAGATTTATATTTAAAATCCTTAATGTTTTTGTATAAGGATCTCTTGTGAACTTCTATTTCAAATTCCAGGTTAATAGACTTGATGTGTGAAAATAAAACTAAATGAAATAAAAAGTAAAAAATGAAAAAAATTAGAACATCTTTCATCGTGGGACTACTGGATTAGATATGACCTTAGGCTAAACAGCAACAACAAACCTGAAAATTGCAAAAGTTAATTAGTTTATTAACTCGACCAAAATCTTAAATATTTTCTTCATTGAAACACAGGCAAAATATTTTATTAGAAATCTGAATACAAAAAAGTGAAATCAATAAAACTGAACCGTTACCAGAAAATGAAATAAAGGGTGGCACAATAGAAGAAGGATCCGTTGTTGATAATACGATAAGGGGTCGTTAGCGATGGTGATAGAGAAAACTGGGGCGATAACGTTTACCTCGGTTTTCTGAAATAGTAAAGACAGGTGTCTGGCGTATTGAATGGTTCCGAGTGAATTTCTTGTAACCCTTACAGCAACCATGGGCAAACAGGGGCCAGCAGGACGCTCTGAATGGCGCACTTAAGGAAATTTATTTTGTCTCATGCAGTCCGCTTTTTGAAAAAGGTCACCCATACATTATCAAATGTGTAATATCTAATTTGTGAGACCCAAATGTAGGAACAGAAGCCTTAGCTTGTTAGGATCATGGTTATTTAAATTTTGTGAAAATAATGCAATGGAAACGATAGAAGCTATATTTTTATGAGAAAATATAGTTTCTCCTTCAGTTATTTCTGTGAAGATTAAGTTTCCCAGATTGCAATGACGTGTTGCAAAATTTACTAAAAATAACGTATGAAAATCCACGTCTATATTTGAATATTTTCCAATCAACCTCCGTACTTTGCATCTTTTAACTGCTGGGATAGCTTGCGCATTTCAGTTTAATTCTTTTGCTCTTTACTTGTTTTAGTTATTGGATTGCGGCCATGCTGGGGTATCACCTTGGGATTTACTCGCACAAATAGACCTTCAACACTTACTTTTTTTTAGATCTTATTCAATCGGTTCCGTTTACCGAACCGTTGAGTTACGGGGATATAAACAAGATAAAACCAGTTGCCAAATGGTAGGGGAGGAAGCAACTTTGTGTGTGCGCATTTGATTTTGTATATCAATATCAATATATATATACATATACATACATACATATATATATATATATATATATATATATATATATATATATATTAATTGTCACATTATATATATGTATGTGTGTGTGTATTTGTGGATTTTTTTTGCACACACGCACACACACACACACATTAAAAATGGGGAAGGCCGGTTTATGGGGTTATCCTGAGTTTCCCATCTATAAGGGGTTTGGTCTTACGGTGTATTGTCGGATCTCAAACCTGTTGGCCTAAGAACTCTTTAAAATATTTTGAAGAGGTCTTGGGGTCTGACCAAAACCCTTATGGACGAAAAACCCAGGGTAACCCCATAAACTGGCCTCCCTCATTATAATATTAACTGCTCTACATCTTAGAGCGTGCTTCTTCTCTGGATTTGTTTTACTATAAACACGACGAACTTCTGTCAATTTGTGTCTACGACGTCCTTGGCGCTGTAGCAGAAGACACTTGCACAAAGTGCCACGCATTGTGACTGAATCGGAAACCATATGGTTGGGAAGCAAACTTCAAAGCCAAACAATCATGGACACAGCGCAATATCGGTTGGTCACAGCCAGAGAATACGTAGAAAGTTGACAGTTTGGTTAGCAATTACCTCAGACCACTCCCTATCAAGCTAGCCAGCTGTGACGCTGCACTCTACAACTTTCTCTCTTCGATTACTAAACGTAATTAAAAAAAACTTTTGTCATAGTTTAAGCGAAGAGATGGCGCTAGTAGTAATGTTTATTATGAGCAGGGGGAGTAACTCTCAATAGCCTAATGTTACTATGTATATTTCATAGTCATGCCTGATTCCCCGTATTACACAAGTTAGTAGATGTATACAGCAGTCTGTGGAGCATGATATTGTAAAGATTTACGGTTCCACACTCGTTACCTGCGGAGTTTAAGGATTCTTATAACTACCCACCGCATCATCAGTACATTCGCCACTGTTTTCATTGCGATCATCATAAACAAATACTAATAAGTAACACCACATCGCACCCTCACTCCCTACGTTAGCGTGTGTGTGTGTGTCTTTGTGTATATATATATATATATACATGTGTATATATATATGCCACTCACATATATACATAGACAGAGGTTGAACAGACGGAGCGTCTAAGTTATCAAACGAAAGCGGTGCACTAATGTATAAACATAAGGGATAGTAAAAATAATAATACAAAAAAAGCAAAACAAAACATAAACAGTAACTGGATATGAAGAGTGTAAAAGAAATGGAACAGAGAAACAAGGAAAAGAGAACGGAGGAATAAATAGAGCGAGCGTTTTATGTTAAGAGGGAAAAAAGAAAGCAAAAAACTGCAAGTTGAAGTTGTAAAAGAGTTTGGAAAGCAGCGATGTTCTTTTGATTTGCTATACATATATATATGTATATGTATATGTGTTTATGTGTACCGACCACATCTTGATTCGATATCTAAATATTTTACGTTCCCTTGTTCTATTCCAGTAAGTAAATTATCGTATTCTTTTTCTTCCTTTCTTTTTGTTTTTGTTCTTCATCATGTTTAATGATTCCTAAGTTTTTGATACCAAACGTAAACGAATAGGGACACCGAAGTTGTAATAATTTCAATGTATTCTAATTTATAACTCTGCTTTTGAACTGTCGCTGTTTTCTTTCTACACAGTTGTATGTCTGCAAGTGTACTTATTTGAACTGGAATCTTTCGCTCGTCTCACATTCTTTACTTCACAAGTCAACTCTGGGAAGTTCTACGTGGTCGCTTGAAACAGCTGCCAAATTTCCCTTACTATCGTTAAAAAAAAAGGTGAACCCATTAGATTACGTAGTCTAAGATATACAATGTCTTTAAAAAAACCAAAAAAAAAAAACCAAGAAAAATCCCGGGGGGTCCTACTGGAACGTTTGTGAGTCCGTCCTCTCCTGAGTCTCTACAGTAACAAAAGGCTACCGAACGGTCTACGATTAAATGACCATTAACCTCTTTGTCAGTCTGTCTGTCTCTCTGTGTATACACTATAAACATGTCCCCCCCTCCCTCCTGTGTAGATGACAAGTCGCTCGTCTCAGTTATACACACTCATATATTTTCATCCAAAGATTATCCTCTTTAAATCTCCGTATACATAATTCAAAAATGATGGTTTCTAAAATATGTAGGGTACTACTAAAGCAGCACTGTCCCGAACGCGCTAGCTAGTCGAGAGTGGTCGATCCTAACCCTAACCCTAAACATGTAGTCATTTACACACGCGGGTTAGGGATAGGGTTAGGGACAGGGACAGGGACAGGGTCAGGGCTAGGATCGACCACTCACGACTAGCTAGCGCGGACGCGCGACTGCGCGTTCGGGACTGTGCTGCTTTAGTAGTACCAATATGTAGAAAGTCACAGTTGTTTTTAATGGGTATAGACAGGGATCATGTCTGCACCCATATTTATTCTGATATCAAGTTCGCTTCGTAATCACCCTGTTCTGAGTTATTTCCCACCGTCAGTGTCTTAGGCAAGTATCTTTTCCCATAGATTCCATAGGATTGACTTGCACCTTGTAAACTCTGCAGTAGATTGTCATGTATAAATACAAATTGGTGGAAATCTGATAGTCTTGCAGGCAAGCCTACCAAATTACTGATGTTCCATCGTCATTAGTCAGAAATGTGATGAACCAAGGACTGACCAGTTAAAAAGTTGTAACCAATGACATTAGTTTCAGAACTTACTGAGATGAAACTAAATATCAAAAGAATTGTGTTTGTTGCTGCACCGATTTTCTCGGTAAAAATAATACACCAGTTCATTACTGGGAGGTGGGGTTATATCATCACCCTTACCCCCAGTCCATATCATCACCTTAACCCCCAGTCTATATCATTACCCTTACCCCCAGTCTATATCATCACCTATACCCCCAATAGCAGTCTTTAAATTTGTGGCATTTTATTTCTTTAAAATATTTAGTTACATCTCTTCATATTTGAGTTAAGATTCTGTCAACATGAGCGACTCCATGTGGACTAGATAAAAAAAGAACCAATCAAGAACCGGGGGTCATTATGATGAACCATCGCGACCCCCCCCCCCCCCCCCCATTCACCCATCTACCATGTCCTACAAATTTGGGTCCTGCTATCTGTTTAAGAAATTATTCACTTTACATTTTGAATTCAAATCCTATTGACTTTCATCCTTCTGGGGTTGATACAGCAGAATGAGTTGAGCATTTGATAAACTATGCTTTTCTACTCTAAGCACAAGACCCGAAATTTTTGGGGAGGTGTGCTTGTACTGCAGATTTCCACTTGTACTTCAAGACAAAAATTCACACAAGTCTCGGCTTGTACAGCAAATTACATGTATAATGGGGAGCTCATACTGTGAGGTTCTACTGTTTATATATATATATATATATATATATATATATATATACATATATACCAGTGTCAGCTCATTAAATAAGATTAGTGGGGGTGCTGCTTCAGAAAATTTTTAGCTGTTGTTTTAATATTGTGTAAAAGGAAACAAACTTATAAAAAGAAAATTTATACATAAACTTGATCAGTTCATGTTTTAGCCACTGCTGGGTAGTGTGTTCAATTTGTTCACTGAACACTGCTAGGGCCTCCAATGCTGGACAGGTTACGGGATAGAGGTCAGGTTAATATGGATTACATCTTCCTAGTGGTCAATATGGGTTTGCATAGAGCCAACAACTTTATCTAGAAAAAAACAAGGTTATAGAAGCACTGATGACAAATCAATATCTGGGAAAGGAAGGCCTCACATGGTGCAGCAAACTCTGAAAGGAATTTGCAAGGCCAACTCTCCTGACCACCAGGAGACAGCCAAGAGTCAAGAACACTGGAGAAAAATCATCAATGGCCCGTATTCCATGGGGATTGAAGGGCTGAAGTTTGTAAACTATTTCCCTATTCTCCAAATAACAATAAAGATCTAGGTGTACAACACTAGGATGAGGCACTCATCAGGGGGGGGGGGGGGAGTTAAAATACACCACACAGCCTCTTTGCTGCTGATGTAATGACTTCTCTTAAATGCTGATATCTCATCAGGTTTCGTTCCCTTATACTGCAGCCAAATGCAGCCTGGTCACTTCTTTGATTGAAGCACCCATCAATGTGCTCAGTCAAATCTATAAAATATGTCCAGAAGTATATCAACAAAATTAAGGTGACGAGCTGACAGACTCATTAGCACGCCAGGCGAAATGCTTAGCGGTATTTCGTCTGCCATTACGTTCTGAGTTCAAATTCCGCTGAGGTCAACTTTGCCTTTCATCCTTTCAGGGTTGTTTAAATAAGTACCAGTTATGCACTGGGGTCGATGTAATCGACTTAATCCCTCTGTGTTTAACCCCCTGTGGGCAATGAAGAAGTATATCAACAGATGTAGAACTGGAGACTGTCCAAGGCACTGCCCACTGGTTGCCAATAACAGCTTTTCTCATTGCATGTTGGGAGATGTGGTGATGTCTCCATTATCTCACTTTCTTCTCGTATGTAAAGTACTTTCTCCTTGATCTGAGTTTCTTGAAGAGGTGGCTTTCGATAACTTCTTGTACAATTTCCTTTTCTTCACTTAAAGAGTGACAAGATTACCTGAGAGTCTGTGAACTAGTACTTTACCTTCAATTGGTACAGTATTTTTTCTTTTTTTTTTTACCCCCTTAGGATTTAGTATCTCCTCACTGACGATATGTTCTACATGAGTTGTTTGAATCTTATTCATAAGCCAGAACAAACAGTGAATGTGTGTTAGTCTATGAAGATATAACTCCTGCAATCAGCCAAATCCGTACCTTTTGTCATGAGATCTATAAATCAAATAACATTCTGGAGTAATGTCCTGGCATTGAGACCATGTTTGGTTCGTGTGTGATAGACTGGAAGATTATTATGTCATTTGAAAATAGGTGGAGCATTGTGTGTGACATCTGGCTCTAGAAAACTGCTCTAATATATTCATCTGACCAATGCAAACATGAAAACGTCAATGTTAAAATGATGACGGTATGTGTGCCTGTATGTATGTTTATGTGATGTATATATATATATATATATATATATATATATATATATATATGCATACACGCACACACACACACTTATGCATCATCATCGTCGTAGTCGTCGTTTAACGTCCGCTTTCCATGTTGGCATGGGTTGGATGGTTTGACTGAGGGCTGGCAATCCAGAAAGGCTGCACCAGGCTCCAATCTGATCTGGCAAAGTTTCTACGACTGGATGCCCTTCCTAACGCCAACCACTCTGAGAGTGTAGTGGGTGATTTTTACGTTCCTCTACATATGTATATACACACGCACATATCTTCATACATACATGCACGCACGCACACATACACATGGGACTGGACTCGAAAACGTTGTTGTGAAGCAAGTTTTTCAACGACACAAGCTCTACCGCATGACCTTGGAAGAGAGAAAGTGAGGTGAAAACAAAATACATTAATACACCTATTTATTCCTCTCGTAGTAAGCTTTCTACATTGTCAAAGTCACCTGCATCATCCTAATTACAACAACACCACTACAGTAACATGTTCATCTCCACCACCACCGCCGCCACCCTGATAATAATAATATCAGATCTTAATTGCAAGGATTAGCAGACACGTTCAATGTCGTATTAAGATGACATAATCACAGCAGCATTGAGGCTGTAATTCACCCTTTCAAGTTATGCAGACAAGAGTTATTTCCCTCGCCTACACCTTAGCTTCCATCTATTTTGCATAAATGCGTCAACGTGTCGAGTGTCAATTGAGACATTGTGAATATTGAAGAGTTAAACCTTAAACGATTCACTGCTCTGCTGTATATCAACACATCAGCTTGTCTGGAGACTAAAGTGTAGAATCTTAAACAAGGCTTTCGGCGAAGGTAAAGAATACGCACACCCGGTAAGGGTTAGGAGACGAAAGTAAAGAAGACGTGCACCCGGTGTTGTCGGTTTAGGGTTAAGGGTTAGGGTTAGGGTTTTTGTTACGCCGAAATCGGGTTGTGTACGTATTTTGGCGGAGGTAAAGACAATGGATCACACCCACTTTGGGATTTTTTTTTCTTTTTTACAGGAACCCACTATATCGAGTGCGGAGATTCCGAATTCGCAAAAAAAAAAAAAAAAAAAATCTGCATTTCAAAATTTTAATTCCCCCACCCACTAAATTTCTTAAATTTTCACTTTAAAAAAAAGTTGTTTAATTTGCGAAATACGCAGAAAAATACGGAGATTGTGATTCTGAAAAAAAAAAAAAATTCTATAAAATTTCAATTTAAAAAAATAAATCATCATCATCATCGTTTAACGTCCGCTTTCCATGCTAGCATGGGTTGGAAAATAAATAAAAATGAACACCCCCTCCCCTCTGCCCTATGACAAGAAGTGAAATTAAAGTGTTTTCGCTACTAATGTTTCACGCATGTATAGAATTATAAAATAGCAGATGCAAAAAGTATCTAAACAGAAAACCTGATATGCTAGAAACACGTTCTCAAATTTTTAATACGAATTACCAAAGAAAAAATTTCAAAATTTAAATCCGCCCCAACCTGAAACCTGACAAGCTAGAAACAACAGCCAAACCGAGGATCAACTTTCTAAATACAAATTACCAAAAGAAAAAAAAATTAATATTTTGTTGTGTGTGTGTGCAAAAAATCTAATTTTTACATACTTCTCTTAATTCCAAAACACCCTGACCACAACATGTTGGGTTATGTTTGTCATAAAACATTGGTAGAGAAAACACTTTAATTTCACTTCTTGTCGTAGGGTGGAGGTGGGGTGTTTGTATTATTTATTGATTTTATTGTAGAAAGAATTAAGGCCTGAAATTTTGGGGGAGGGGGCCAGTCGATTAGACTGACCAGTATGTAACTGGTACTTAATTTTTCGACCTTGGCAGAATTTGAACTCAGAACGTAAAGACAGACGAAATACCACTAAGCATTTCGCCTGGTGTGCTAATGTTTCTGCCAGCTCACCACCTTGAAGTGGATAATGTTGAAGTTAAAACTAAGGCAGCAAACTGGCAGAATCTTTAACACACCAGGTGAATTACTGCATTCTCAGATACTTAGGTTTTGGTTAGTATAGACCCAGGTTATGTCTAATTTAATAGCACCACCTGGTGTAGTCTTTTAGATTGTGATTCACACCTCAGTCCTATATGGGACACCATGGCCCACTCTAGCAAAGTTATTATTGTTGGAGACATATCCGAGTGTAGGAGGTTGGTCTACGATTTCTTAGGAGAAAATTGTCCAGAGAACTTTTGAATTTTATGAGATCCGTTTCCGTTTTGATGTATTTTGGTATGATATTAAAAAGAGCTGGACCAGTTGAAGTAAAGTAGTTGTTTCGTAATATTGTTATGTGTCCTGAGTTCGATTTTTGTAGTGGGTGGATAGCACGGGGGCCAAGTTTTGGGTGGATTTTAAAATTGATGCCAACATCATTTGTGCAATATTGATGGAATATTTATCCACATCACACAAATCCACTTTTATGCTCTGAGTTCAAATTCTACTGAGATTGACTTTGCTTTTCATCCTTTCAGGTTTGATAAAATAAATACCAGTTAAGCACTGGGGTCAATGTAATCAATGTACCCGCCTCCCATAAAATTGCTGGCCTTGTGCCAGAATTCGAAACCAGTGTTAAAGCTAAAACTGGAACGACATGCTATATCCTCTTAATTACTTGTTTATCTCAAATGACAGTTTCTCAACGAAATGTCCTTGAGGTTTTGTGTTATCAATCAGTGAAGTGTTAATAACCACTTCGTTATCTGTTCTTTAAATCATTATCATTGGATTGTTGCGGGTGGGGGGCATTTGTTTTTGTAGCTTGTTGATGATAATGACAATGATGATAGTGGTGGTGGTGGGGAGGAGGAGGAGGATGTCTCTCCTAATATTGGCCACTCAACTGTGAAGTAGGAATAAGAAACTGATATATTTTCCCCCCTTGCCCCCAATTTTTTTTTTTTTTTTTTTCAGTCATGCAAACTGGAGCAAATGAAGTTTGGTACTTTGTACAGGGGAACGATAAAATGGCTGCGGTTGTAATTGAACTCATGACCTCATGATCAATAGTGCAGCACTTTAATCTCAGTTTGCTGTTTGTTTATGTACTTTTACTTTTTCTTTCTTTCCATTCCCTGTCTGGGGAATGGAAGTAGAGGTGTAATATTCAGAGCCTGGTCCTTGCTTCAGTTCCTGATCCAACAGGCTTATTACGATCAGCCATATTCTAGAACTTCTTATGTCTAATGTGTGCTTCAGTTTCTTAAAGATGGCCGGGTGAGACTTGTGGGTGGTAAAGAAGTAGATATATAGAACTGTGTATAAGTGGGTACTCTCTACCCACTTATACCACCCTCATGGACCTACTTGCACACAATGTGTCCCTGTTGAATCCCTTCCCCACAACGTACCCTCCTTATAACCCCCTCCTTCTACTCCTGTCTACTCACTACATTCCCACTGCGTGGCACCTTGGGCAAGTGTCTTTCCATCTACCAAAGCCTTGCGAGTGGATGTGGTAGATGGAAACTGAAAGAATCTTGTTGTGCGTGTGTGTGTGTCAGTTTGACAATTGGTGATGGTGTGTTTATGTACCTGTAACTTAGCAGTTCGGCAAAATATATTTTAATGTATATATTCACACACACACACACACATATGAACACACACACACATATAATATAAACACACACATACATGTATATGTATTTAGAATAGATATGGTGTGTATGTATGTGTGTATATGTATATATATATATATATATATATATATATATATATATATATATATATATATATATATTATAGGCATTTATGTAGAACAGAAATAGTATATATTTGTATGTGTATGTGTGTGTGTGTGTGTTTGCTCACTCCATTGGTCATCTCTTTTGCACGACTCAGACTCCTGTAATCACCCTTTACCACTTCTTCCCATTTCTCCGTCGTTCTGTCTCTCCTGCCAGCATCATCCATTCTTGGATCGGTGAAATAAACAAAAACAGATGACATCAACTTCTATAAAAAAAAAATCTGTCATCATTCCATAAATGCTGACGACAAAACAGCAAATTGCTTATTTGATAAGAATAGCAGAATGTTTGGCTGCAACACTCTCCCTGCATCCATCTGTCTTTCCTTTTCTCTATCTTTCTCTCCTCTCTCTACTCCATCTCTACCCCACCCCCTATCTCTCTCTCTCTCTCTCTCTCTTACACTATATCCAGTTATGCTAATATTCAGTTTGGTATTTCAAACAACATTAGATTACTTCATAGAATATTTATATTCTGGAACAGTGAAGTATTCAAATTAGCTTTCAATGGCATTTTTTAACCTTGAATTGAATATTATATTCGACAAAACTGAATATTCCAGATAATTGTTTACATTAAATTCCAATGACATACTTTGACTATGGAAGAAATCTTTCAATCTGAAACACCAAATTCTGTAGATAGACTCTTGGAGTTTTTTTTTTTTTAATGTTATAATTGTTAAGGGAAGGATTGTATATGTCCCTTTTTTGGAGTCCTTCAAAACTGATGAGAAAAAGTGGGGAACTGGAGATGTGACTTGAAGTCTTGTAGTGGAGTGAATTCTGCTATGGACATTAATGGCCACTGGTGATGTCCCCCTGGCTTTTTTTTTGTTTTTTAACAATTTTGTCCCAAACAAGGCTTGATGCTACTGCAGTGTAAGGAACTTGTTGTGGTGAAATCCCGACACTCCTTTGGGATAGCAAGTGGACTGTCCTAAACCTTATAAAGGCGCATGTGTACTGACAGTGCGACGTATAGTGTGGTGTGTGCAGTTGCATTTGTGAAGGCAGTCATTGAGAAGAGATATAAGTTTGTTACATGTTTGTTATGGATTTAGTTTTTGTAATGTTATAACAATGTTACAGTGTAGTCTATATCCAAACCCCAAGGATATAAGAGAGCTACAAAGAAGGAAAAGAAAGGGCCTATAAATTTAAGAGATGTTGATTGAAAGAAGGCTTAAACGACTGAATATCATAGACCAGAGGAAGACAAGATGATAGAACTGTGTTCCAGAGAGCAGCAGTTTGAGGAAAGAAGCCATTGGAATAAAAGGACAAAAGAACTTATGACAAGCAGGAAGTTCAACAGGGAAATGACGTGTCTGGGAAGAAAAGCAGGTGACATGTTCAGAGGAGTTGACAGAGGTTACTAGACCAGAAAGTTCATCAGAGCAATACGATAAGAATATTTATAGAAAGATACAACATTAGATATATTTTGACAATAAGCCAAAGACCGAGTAGAAAGGAAAGAACCCACCATCTTAACAACTTGATTCTGACTTATATCTGAGGTAAAGCTAAAACTCTGAAGGGACAAACCTTGTACCAAGATTTAACACTAAATTAGGGATGTGACTTATACACAATTGCAATTTATACATGAGCTAATTTGATGTGTTGAGATTTCTCTCTCGGTGAAACTGCTGATATAAACTGAGATTCTAACAAAGCAATATAATATTATAAAAACATGAGGAAAATCCAAACACAGACTTACCATTCGCATTTTCCAGAATCTACTTTCAATACTTCTGAGACTGGTGGCCAAACTGACAAAACTGTGCTCCGTGTTTTGACCAGAACAACTGCTGCGTAGACTTGTATGACTCATCTTCTCCATTTCCACATTTATTTCGTCACTGAAGCTTCTGAGACGTAAGAAACTGTCAATGCTGCAGTATTGGTGTTGTGCAGCCATGCAGCTCAATGAACTTCGTTGACTGTTCCGCTCGATTGCCAACTCATCTTGCAGAGTTGAGGTCTTTTTAGCAATGGGTCTCACCTTCGACCGACTGTTGGCCCTGTCACGTTTGTTGGTGGTGTCGTTGTTGTTGTTGTTGTTGGTGGTGGTGGTGGTGGTGTTACCTTTGGCTCCATCTTCACCCCCACTCACTGTACTTCCCTCCCGGGTAGATGGCGCCGTGTGCAGTCCTGATCTCCGGCAGTTGATATTGCTATGAGCCAATATCTCCAGAGGAGAAACCAAGTTCAATCCTGGAAATTTAAACTTTGTGCTTTTCCAGTTGTTTTTGCCTTTTTGCTTCATGGCTTTTGATATTGGCTCCAGTCTATAAAAGTACTCAAATTCAATCCTGGCCTTCACCCACTTTTTTTATATTTTAAAGAAATTAAGTGAGTAAATGCAGTTTCTTAAAGAAAACAAATTAAAGAAATGCCTTTGATTTGTATTATTATTATTATTATTATTATTATTATTATTATTATTTTATTTCCCAGAGTTCTCGGTCTTACTTACTCTGGTCGATTCTGTGAGAGCAGACAGCAACCTGTTGTCAAGGGTCTCTTTCTGCAAATTATAAACTTTGGTACTTGGAAGACAATCAACACCCAAGAACCAATCTCAAAATCCTAATTTTCCCCAATAAAGCAGTTTATTATTATTCTTACTTTGGTTTGGTTCAGGTTCGGTCTTATTCCTGATAGAAATTTATGTGGGTAGTGGGTTACTACCTGTTACCTTGGATATCAACAGGTTTTAAATATTTAAATATTTTGCATTTGTATTGTCCAATTACAGCCTCGCATGAATGAAATATTTTACTCCTGTACCTATGTAAGCAATCAATACTTTTAACTCATTAATAATGGTGTATCTATAGATCACCAATAAATATAAGAAAAAATCCTATAAAGGTGAAGGTGTGGTTATGTCCTAATGGCAAACGAAAGTACTAATTTAGCTGGCAGAATCGTTAGCACGCCGGGTAAAATGCTTAACGGTATTTCATCTGTCTTTACATTCTGAGCTCAAATTCCGCTGGGGCCGACTTTGCCTTTCATCATGTCAGGGTCGATTAAATGAGTACCAGTTATGTACTGGGGTCAATGTGATTGACTTACCCCTTCCCCAGAAATTTCAATCCCTGTGCCTATAGTAGAAAGGATTATTATTATTATTATTATTATTATTATTATTATTATTATTATTATTATTATTATAAATGTTTTTGTTTGTTTTCTGATCTGCTTTATTTTGTTTGTCTAATCATTTATATGTAACCTATGATATCTCTGCCTCTCCACTCCCATATATATATATATATATATGTGTGTGTGTGTGACACTTGGTCTATTTATCACTGGAGTTTAAAAAAAAAAAGCATTTATTTTACTTATTTATTACTTTCGACTGGTTTGTAATGTAAGAGACATCAGAGCTGTTGTTATAGTATGTGAAGTATTTGTGTGTGTGAACGAGCAGAGAGGAAGAATGAGGAGGAGTCAGCTGAATTTAGTCAGTGGGAGAAAGAGTAGAGAGGGAGAGAGAGAGAGAGAGAGAGAGAGAGAGAAGAGAAAGAAAGTAGATAGGGAGAAAGAAGGTGGTGGGGAGATAGAAGAAGAAAAGTAGAGAGGGAGAAGGAAAGAGGGAGAGAAGAGAAAGAGTAAAATGGGAGAAAGAAAGAGGCAGTAGAGAAAAGTGTAGGGAGGAAGAAAGAGAAAGAAGCAAAAATGGAATGAAGGTTTCTCCCTGTCTTTCTCTCTTACTTTTTCTCCTTTTTATAAACTGTTAGTTCTGTGTGTGTGTATGTAGATAGATATATAGATAAAGATAGATAGATATATAGATAGATAGATATGTAGGTAGATAGATAGACAGACATATATATATATGTATATTAGCTGTTGCTCTGTGTCATCAGATCTTTCTCATATCTTGGTGACTTTATCCCCTCCTGAAAAAGTTTTGTGATCTGACAAAAAATCCGACCTAATCAAGAATTGGTATTGCTTTCTGTTGTTCTTCAAGGTTTTCGCTTTTGTTTTCGATGTCTTCAATGCTGACCAATATTTTAGCAACATATTTATAGCGACGGCAATGAAAGCATAACCGCTGGCTGACATTTCTGCTGCACAGTTTCAATGTCAATTATGGGTAATTAGCGTTGGTTATTTTATTATGATTGATGAAGAGATGGTGCTCGGTCAGGATCGATGTGAGTTACGGGTTTTCTGTTGCCTGGAAATAAAAGAGAAAATGAAAAAATCACATGAGATAGAAAAAGTATTCCAACTGAGTAATCTACATCTCAACAAATGTCATACTGTGTGACACTTGTGTCACCGATTGTGTGACACTTGTGTCACTGATTGTGTGACACTTATGTCACCGATTGTGTGACACTTGTGTCACCGATTGTGTGACACTTGTGTCACTGATTGTGTGATACTTGTGTCACCGATTGTGTGACACTTGTGTCACTGATTGTGTGATACATGTGTCACTGATTGTGTGACACTTGTGTCACCGATTGCATGATATTTGTGTCACCGATTGAATGACTACCTTTACTGCTACTCCTGCTGCTGCTACTGCTACTACTACTACTATCACTACTACTACTACTAAAACTACTGCTGCTGCTACTACTACTACTACTACTACCACTACTACTACTACTACTACTACTACTATCACTACTACTACTACTAAAACTACTGCTGCTGCTGCTACTACTACTACTACTACTACTACTACTACCACTACTACTACTACTACTACTACTACTACTACCCAGTCAATCTGCTGCTGCCAAGAAACCAGCTTCTCCCCCCTGCTCCCATTGTCATCTCAGTTGCTTGGCTACCATATTATGGGACCCCCTCTGATAACCTCGGGCATCATATTTTGCAGATGAAACAGTTTGGCAGGAAAGATTAAAAAAGCATTAAGGACTCGACATAATCACAGTCACCACCACCACCACCATCACCACCTACCACCACTATTGTCATCACAGCACTGCTGCCACCACCACCATCAACATCATCACCACTGTCATCATTATCACTATATACTGTCATCTTTATCCTCTTCCCTCCTCCTCTCCCTTCTCATCATCATTACCATCTCCCCGCCCCCACTGTCATCATCATCATCATCATTATCATCACCGTAATCAACTTGTGGACAATATTTAGTTGTCTCTCCTTGAGATGGAATTTGCCTTTCGTCCCTTCTTCAACATTGATAAAATAACTATTAACTTTACATTAGGTCTTTTTCCAGGTGCCTTACCCCTCCCCCACTTATGTAAGAAATTATTATCATTATTATTATTATTATTATTATTATTATTATTATTATTATTGAGTGAGAGAGCAGGGCATGCCATCAAAGTGACACTGGGGTAAAATATACGAAGCCCAGTATACCCATCATGACTACCCGTCTGATAAGGGTACACCAGACACATGCATCACAACCATATGTAAGCGACATGGTGATCTCATATCAAGAGAAACGGCGCATGACCTTGCAGGTGGGACCCAGTTAGAATTTTCTTCAGGTTGAGGAGCCCATCCCGCTCAAAAGGTCCCTGAATAAGAGTTGCTTAAGGATGTTGAGCAAAACACCAATGTTTCCAAACGTGAATTATCCAAACCCCAAAGAATTCCTCTCGATACATGGCTATGATGCTCCCCCACTACTTCTGCTCATGATCAGAGATGCACATATCGTCAGCCACCAAGGGACATGCTCAACTGGCTAAGGTCAAACAACTGACAAGCTAATCTGTGGTATTGAGCAGAATATTTGTTGTAGCCCATCTTTTACAATGTACATGATAATACCATTATTATTATTTTTATTATTATTATTATTATTATTACAAAGAATAAGCTGTGGGGTCGATTTGCTCGACTAAAGGTGGTGCTCCAGCATGGCCACAGTCAAATGACTGAAACAACTAAAAGAGTATTATTATTATTATCATTATTATTATCATTATTATTATCGTTATTATTATCAGGATGGTGGGTTGACAGTCATAAGAGTGACAAATAAAATACGTTGCACTATCTGTTCCAACTTTTTACATTCTGAGTTCAAATCTTGCCTGTTTCCAATGTTGTTTTCATCCTTTCAGTGTTGATAAAATGAATTATCAGTCAAGTACCGAGGCTGATGGAATCGATAGAATCCCTCCCCTTAAAATTGCTGGCCTTGTGCCAAAATTTAAAAGAATTTCAATTGATTTTTATTAACCCATTAGGGCCTAAATTGTTTTTATTTGATTTATTACCAAAAATCTTTTTTTATGCAACTTTATTTAATAATAAATATCATCATCATAGTAGTAGTAGTAGTAGTAGTAGTAGTAGTAGTAGTAGTAGTAGTAGTAGCAGCAGTAGTAGTAGTTATTTAGCCCTAGGTCAGCCACAACTGAGCAGACTTATTTATAATAAAAAGCACTATTTCAGCCATCTCTCAAGTATTGAATATCTCTGGCTATATTATGCAAAGTGTTATTCATCATTCTTAAATGTGAGGGGCCAGGTTGGCAGAGTTGTTAGAATGCCTTGCATTACTTGTTCCAGCTGTCTGTATCTGGGTTCAAATCCTCCTGAAGCCAGCTTTGCCTTTCATCCTTTCGGGGCTGATAAATAAAATACAAGTATTGGACCTGTACTTTATTTCATTTAGTACAGTATCAAAACAGAATGCCTTGTGGTATTTGTTGTTGATTTTAAATTCTGCCTACTGTCACCCGCTGGGGGCTCAGCCCCCCCCCCCCAATATTGATAGGTTCTGGAAGTTCTTCAGTAAATGTCCAAGTATTTTCAGCTGGTCATTGGACAGGAGACCAGTAGGTAGGACAGAACACAACAGGTGTTTCAAGCCTCTCTCTTTCTCTCTCTCTCTCTCTCTCTCTGGTTTAAAGAATGTGATGGAAAGTCAGTTCAGAGAATGAATAAACTACACTGTATGTATTGAGTTGTTCTTTTCTTTAATTCTTACCGTTGTCTGTCTGCCTCTCTATCCATCCATCCATCCATCCATCCGTCCATAATATTTTTGTATATAATGATAAAATGCTATAGAGATCTTTTGTTAATTTTCTGGAAGGCAAATCGTATTTGGTCGCTGCTAAAAGTTTTTCTCTCTCTTTTTCACTATATATATATATATATATATATATATATATATATATATATATATATATATATATATATATATATATATATATGTATATATATATATATATATATATATATATATATATATATATACATATATATATATATGTCTTCATAATTAATTAGGCTTATATTCATATCTAAGTGTATACATATGCATGTCTGTTTTGTGTGTGCTTGTGTATTGCATGGAACAAAAATGGTGGAATTCCTTTGAAGAGTGATTGAGATATTGAGATATTCATTCACCTGCATGAACGTTTAAATGAATAATTCAAAAAATGCAAATCTAAATGTATAAATAAAACAAAATAAGTATTTACCTTGTAAGCTTCTTGCTTCCAGATAGATTTTCTGAATCTATTCCAAATATGTTCCTACCAAATATATTTTCGCATTCTTCTTTAAAACTTGTGACTTTTACATCAGCTCTGATGTTTATTTATGTTTTCGGTCTTTCTTTCTTTCTCTCTCTCTCTCTCTGTCTCTCTTTCATAAGGTTCTGTATGTGCGTTTGTGTATGAAAGGCATCTAATATATAACATTACAAAACACACACACACACACACACACACACACACACAAAAAAAAAATAAATAAATAAAAAATTTTAGAATATCACCAACAGAAAATAAAAAAAATTTGGAATTCTGAAACTCAGTTATATCAACAATAGAAATCTGGGATAAATTTAACAATTCCAAATTCTGCAAAAAAATCTAAAGCTTCGAAGTTCAACATTTTGGGCTCATAATATCAACCCATTTTAAAAACTTATTCTGTTTCATATTACATTTAAATTATTTTACTTGATGACACATTCTTTCTTCCTTTTTTTTCTCTTTTATTCTTTTATTTTTTGTTAATCTTCCTTATTTTTTTTTGCGGGGCAGGGGGTTTCTTAGTCTTCCTTTTTTCCCAGCTTTTCTTTTCTTCTTCCTTCAATCCTTCACTGATCTGCAATTGTATGTTCTAAAAGGTTGCTGAGTTTAAACAAAGAAAGTTACACAGATAAGCATATAGCTGTGTTAGAATGTATTATTGCCACAGGCATAGACTGGATTGAGAAGTAAGGTGTGTGAATGTTTGGAGGTAAACCTAAACATTATTATATAAAACAATTGCCATTTGTTTAATGCCTTGCATCACTATGCAAATGTCTTTCTCTCTCTTTTCATATATATATATATATATATATATATATATATGCTCATTGTTTATATACATTTGTCTTTTGTTTTTCTGTAAATTTCATCTATATATATATTTTTTCTTTTTGTTCTTGAATTTGCCTGTATGTACACACACACACACACACAATAACATATATGTATACATACACAAAAGTTTACTTGCACATTTCACACACACACACACATATATATATATATACTTTATTTAAAAGCAGCAGAAATATCACAAAAACTGTTACTCAGAGTTTCACGTTCCTGTTCGTCAGACAGTTTTGTTAGGAAACAGTCTGACAAACAGGAATATGAAACTCTGAGTAACAGTTTTTGTGATATTTCTGTACATATATATGTTAGAGTATTATAGTTTGCATGAAGCATTGTCTGGTATGTTTTCAATTTCCTTTTTTTTTTCATCGAACCAAACAAATGCAAGTTATAAGAAATGATACAAGTTGTAGAAATGGTGTTGTGAATTTACAACACTATTTCCATGATTGAAAATTTCCTGAAGAAGGGCTCATAACCTGAAATATCGACATAAAAATTTTGAAATACTTCAACTTGTATTATCTCTTATAACTTGCATTGTTTTAGCTTTATAAAAACAAACCTTAAAAAACATTTACACACACACACACACACACACACACACACACACACACACACACACACACGTTGATTTAGAGTGTTTTCAATCATAGTTTATATAGGACAACATTTCTTTTTTAACTTGACATCTGCCCTTTAAGATTGAGAGGTACAATTTGAAGGAGGTCTAACTGCTATTTTTAGTAGGACTCTAGAGGTTCACTCATTACCTCATTTTATCGCAGTAGATAAAAAGCAGGTTTATTTTTAGTTCATTATAGTTCTGGCGACTCACTTATTTATTCTTATCATTAACAAAGGTTGTGATGGGGTAACTGATAATATTTGAGTACCATGGGGGTAGATTTTTGTGCTGATATCTAACCTAAGTTTACATTACTTTTCATCCATCACTATAAAGTACCTGTAATATACTGAGGTTGATTTGGTCACTTGGAGCTCACTGCTCCAGCCACATACATTCAAGGCCTTGAACAGAAAGTAGAAATTGCATTATTTCCAGCAGTTTTTACTGAATCACCTGCTGCACATCCATGTGCATCCTGAGGTATGTGCATCGTTTGAGGATAAAAACCTGTGCATATATGGACTGCAGCAGTTTTCGATTTGTTGTGGGGTTTTTGTTTTGTTTGATTCTGGAGTTGTGTAATGTGAGTTGTGCTCTTTTGTTGGATGGTATTTGTCTTTTCTATGTATTGTATGATGTGTTTTAGTGTCAGACAGTAACACTAAGTATACTAAGCATACACACACACACACACACACACACATACTTCCTCTTCCTTCCTTCCTCTCTCTCTCTCTTCCTCTTCCTTCCTTCCTCTCTTTCTCTTCCTCTTCCTTCTTGCCTCTCTCTTCCTCTTCCTTCCTCCCTCTCTCTCCCTCTGTCTTTGACTTGCTTTCTCTAGAACTCTCCTTCCTTTTTTTCTGTCTCTGACTCTCTTTTGTTTGACTCTGTTTCTCACTATAATCTCTGAGTCAATCTCTCTCCCGTCCATCCCTCTCTTTCTCTCCCCTATCTCTCTTTCTCCCCCCCCCCGTCTCTCTCACACACACACACACAGCACTGTGTCTTCTCATCCCTGCTCTTGCATTTTAACACGATGTGTTTCACCCAGAGCCAAAGTAGTACAAACTAATGTTGATCTCACCCTTCTGATGTTTCAAAGTACAATAATTAATATATCACAGAAAGTCTGACACAATTTTAATGATTTTTATCAAATTAAGTTTGCTTTGTACAAACATATTTCTAAGTTTGTTTGTGTTTGTACGAAAAAGTCTTTGAGTGCCAAACCACAACATAATGTCACAGCACTGATTCATGTTCAACCAGTCATAGCATAACTGTTCCAGTTGTTATCACAAATCCACCAACTATGATGGAGCTGGTGTCCTGGAATTTATGATTGTTTATGAACTCCTAATTATAATTAGGTTATATAAATATAATTAAGTACATTTAAATGTCTTGATATGAAATGCTTTCAGAGCTGGAAACCAAACTGTTAAAGGAATTCTGTCGCAGTATAATATTTAACCACTGATATTTTGTGCAAATGAGATCGAAACTGAACCAAATTCAATGACTGGCACCCGTGCCAGTGGAGTGCTAACAGCACCATCTGAGCGGGATCACTGCCAGAGCAGCAGTCTCGCTTCCGTGCCGGTGACATGTAAAAAGCCCCATTTGAGCGCAATCGTTTCCAGCTTCGCCTTACTGGACTGTTATTATTAAATCACATTTAGTTTTTCAAAATAAATGTAAATACATAAATGTGTTCTAATGTCGTCTTTCATATAATTTTCTTTGTTTCCTTAACTTCAGGAACTTGTGCACCACAGAAATCTAATGACAGCAGCAACAAGTGCAACAGCAGTGCATTAAAACCTTTCAGCACATTGTTGGAGTACCAGCGTTTCTGCTCAAATGCAATGATGGATTTCGGGTCGTATTTCCATGTGAACATCTCCACTGTGGCACCGGGACTCTATGCCTATGTATCCATGCTGGACATTAACTACATGCGATGGGTGTTATGGCTGGTCTACCCAATCATTATATCTTTCCTTCTGCCACTCATCCTTGCCTTCTGCCTCTTGGCCTCCATCCTCTTCCTTCATTTCTATTCATACCGACATGGTCTACGCCAGGCCTATGCTAAAGACTTCTGGCTTGGGGCTCGACAGAGTCTAGCGGTGCTCTGGGATTTTCATGGCTACATATGGCACAGTGAGCATTTCTTTCTTTCTTTCTTTCTTTCTTTCTAACATTGTTGTTATCTTTAACTTTTTGTTTGTTTCATGTTTAATTTTTTTTTGTTTTTAAATACATTTTTTTATAACATGGGTTAATTTGTTTTGTTTCATATTTACTGTGATATTCATATTTTCTAGTGTGTGTGTATGTGTGCGCACACGTGTGTGTGTGTGTGTGTGTGTGTGTGTGTGTGTGTGTGTGTGCTTGTCTATACATACATACATATGTATCTCAAACAGATTCCAAAGAGGCTGTTGGTCTGCATCAGCCAGTCTTATAAAATGAAGTAAAATCATTGAAAAGAGTGCAGAGAACTTGCTGTGAGGCGGGGGCGGGGGGGGGGGGGGAGAATCTAACATTTTGGACCCTATCTTTCTTCGGGAGAAATGTTGAAAGGAGAGAAATGAATGAGAAACAGCAGAAGTTTTTACATCCTCCAACTTCAAAAGATGAAAAAAAAAAAAAAAAAACGGGCTGCAACTGATGAAGAACGCAGGACCATGTGAGCTTCATTTGTGAACAAGAAGTGGTAGGAGAAGCAGTGTGAAAAGGAAGAAGAAAAGAGAATGGGATGAAGGGGTTTCTCTGGCCGACAAGAGAGCTCCTGAAAGTCCTTGCTCAGCCTGGTAGAAATAGAAACCGAGAAGATCGTAGGGTTTGATTTGAGCGAGATTTGGCTACTATTTCTAGCAGGCTGAGCAAAGAGTTTTAAGCTCTCTGAATGTCTAGCCATTTCTCATCTCAGCTTCAATTACTGATATTCCATTTTCAAACTGTTGGGTTGATCTCTCTGTCTGTTTGTTTGTTTATCTGTTTCTTTTTCTTTCTTTTTTTTCTCTCTCTTCTCTCTCTCCCTCTCTTTCTCTCCATAATGTTTTCTCTTTCTGTGTCTTACACAGGTTATGAAGTAGAAGGATTTGAGAATGTTCCCAGTTCAGGTCCGGCCCTTCTCATCTATTACCATGGTGTTGTTCCCATTGATGTCTACTATGTCATGGCCAGCTGTATCATCCATAAAGGTCGTACAATCCGTGCCATTGGAGACAGATTCCTATTTAAATTACCATGTAATGTCAACATTTCTACATTTCATAATATATATACCAAATTTTTTTATTTTACATATATATACACATTTTAGTTCTCTCACTCAGTTTTTTTCTTGTCTTCTATATCTATCTTGACAAAGGGCAAATTGCCCAAAATATTGATACATTAACCTTTTTTTGACATTGACTTTCTACAGTTTTTTTCCATTGCTTTGTTTGTTTTTGTTATTTTCATTTCTTTTTGTTCATTGTCTTCTGGACTACCATACTGATGGGGATCAAAATACTGGATTTCTTGGATTCAACCACCTCCAACTCTGAGAGAATGAGAAATAAAAGACACACGAAGAAATAGGGTAAAAAAATATGAAATAACAAACATGGCTGCGTGGTTGCAAAGCTCATTTTCACTTGGATGCATGGGTCTTCTCAAGCACAACAAATCACCAATCGTCTCAGTTCTATGTCATCCCCTCTGTGATGTTCAACATCCACAAGTCATCACTACCTCATCCCAGGTCTTCCTGGGGCTTTCTCTTATGATCAAACCAGTACAATCTTCTCTCTTGTATACTACATCTGATGGCCCTTACATTCAATGTTTATCTCAATACATTTATACTTTAAGTATGCATACTGACATGGCATATCCAGTGGAACATGCTAGCTTAATTTCTTTCAAAGCTTCACATGTCCTCTGCATTTACAGCCCATGTTCCACTCTCATGTAGCATTGCTGTTTATACACAAGTATCATACAAGATCTTTCACTCTGTGAGAGACATATACGTCATTGAATACTCGAAATGAGGAGTAGATAGACAGCCGACAGCTGATGAAGAATCCTTTCTCTGTGTTTACTTGTCCTGTTTTCCATTTTTTCTCTTTGTTTATGTATTTCATGGTATTTGCACCATTGGTGATGTCCTCTAAACATATATACATGTGTATATATATATATATATATATATATATATATATATATATATATATATATGTATGTGCATATATATATTATATATTATTTACTATTTATGATATACACATATATGCATATGTGTGTACCGTTGTCAAGACATTGTGGTGTTGGTGTGTTGGCTGTAAATGAGCTTCACTGTTATACAAGTGAGGTTGTTCGTTTCTAGTCTTCTGTGAAAAAACATGTCCAGGCATGAGGAAATATTACCTCACTTAGAGACAAGCGAGGCTTACCAACAGGAAGGGTATATGGCTGTGAAAAATCTGCTTCGACCAATACAAATTCTGTCTGACTCATGCAAGCATGAGAAAGTGCATGTTAAATGATGAGGATGATCATGATGATGAGGATGCAATAAAGAGAGAGGCTTGAATGAAGTATGTGTATGTCATACGGAATTAAGTGACATTTCTGTCTTGTTGCAGTTGTCAGGATTTTGATGGAAGCTTTCAAAGTATCCCCTGGTACAGTACAGAGCTGTATAAACTTACTGAATGAAGGACATATTATAGCTATTGCTCCAGGTGAAGTATCAATATTTGTACTGTTTTTATGTTTGTAATGTTTTATATATTTTTTGTTTGTAATTCTTTCTATTTCACATTCATTTCTTGACATAAAGATAAAAATAAGATAACGACATTCTATGTAAAAGCGCTGACAAAATAAAAGGGATGACAAAATAATTGAGCCGAACAGAATCCTGGGATCAATAGTCTCAACTACTCCTCTCAAATTTGCTGGCCTCGTTCCTAAATTGTAAACCATTGTTATTGTTGTTGTTGTTACTATTTCCAAACTATCTTCCAGTTCAGTGTTTTGTTTGGATTTACTGTTTCTCCGATTTTACACTCAACAAGAGGTCACTTTTATCTTTCATCTGACACCAGGTGGTCTTCGAGAAGCCCTCTTTGGAGATGAATATTACCAAATTATGTGGAGCAAACGAGTTGGCTTCGCTAAAGTTGCACTCAAAGCGAATGTGGTGAGTCCAACCTTTCACTCTTACTCTCAATTCTATCTCACTCTCATTTGTTTGCTTTTTGTTATTTTTCCTCAATTTTTAAATATTTTTTTCTTTATTTTCCATCTATTGATGCTTGACTCTGTGGTCTTTAGAAAGTTGCATCTCAATCACAAAGTTCCAGGTTCACTCCTACTGCACAACATTGTATGCATGATAGTGTGCAAGCACTGCCAAGTGGTTAAGAAATTTGCTTCAGAGTCATGATATCTCAGGTTCAATCCCCATGAGTGGCACCTTGGCCTAAGTTTCACCCAAGTTTTGCAAGCTAAATCAACCGTTATTATTATGTTTAAAGCAGCAAGCTGGTAGAATTGTTAGCATGCCGGACAAAATACTGCCCCCCCCCCCTCTCTCTCTCTCTCTCTCTCTCTCACTCTCTCTCTCGGTTTCAGTCTTTCTCTCTCATTCTCTTTCATAGTCTCTCATTCTTAATCTCCCTTTCTCTTATTAACTCTCCCTTTTTCTTGTTATCTCTCTCCCTCTCTTATCTCTATCCCTAGTTTGCTTTCTCCCTCACCTTGCCTCTCTCCATCTCCCTTGTTCTCTCAGTCTCTCTCCCTCTCTTACACCCTCTCTTCCTTCCTCTATTGCAGCCCGTTATACCAATGTTCACTCAAAATATCCGAGAAACATTCCGAACTCCATCCTGGAGTAGAAGTAAGTCACATATTTTACATCATTTTACATTATTGATCCTTTAATGAATTACATATGAATATGTAGAAGTGAAAGACACAAAATTGGATGAGGTAAGGGAAATTACTCAAATAGGCCAATGGTAGAAATTTAGATAAGTTATTAATTAAAAGCCATGCTATTAGCCTATTTGATTTATCTTCCCTTAGCTCATCATCATCATCGTCATCACCGTCAGTGTTTAACGTCTGCGTTCCATGCTGGCATGGGTTGGATGGTTTGACTGAGAACTGGTAAGCCAGGAGGGTGCACCAGGCTCCAATCTGATTTGGCAAGGTTTCTATGACTGGATACCCTTCCTAACGCCAACCACCCTGCAAAGTGGACTGGGTGCCTTTTATATGCCACCTGCATGGGTGCAAGTCAGGGAGCACTGGCATTAGTCACGCTTGAATGGTGTTTTTTATGTGCCACCAGCACGGGTGCCAGTCAGGCAGCACTGGCATCGGAACGCTGGAATGGTGCCTTTTACGTGCCACTGGCATGGGTACCAGTCAGGTGGCACTGTTGTTGGCCACGACTACCATTTCACTTGGTTCAATAGGTTTTCACAAGCATGCCATATCACCCAACAATTGAAGGGTACTTTTAAATGGGCCAGTTATGCGACACTGGCATCAGCCAGGACTATGATCTCACTTGGCTTGCCGGGTCTTCTCAAAAGCTATTTAATCAGAATACCAGAATACCATGGTTACACCACCGATTCAACTGAAGAAGGCTGCGAAACGGCTGTAACCCTAAGAAAGTTAAGTGACTGAATAAATATATTCATTTCTCATACCTCTTGACTTTTTATGGTTTATATATTCCCCATGAAGTAATTTCATTGATTGGACCTTCTGGATTTCAGCTGCATTGACACTTTGCAATACATTTCTCTATATTAAGTTACATTGTGGTCTGATAGCCGAGTGCGTTTGAGGAGATTTCTGTGATCGTCATACAACTCTCTGAATCATATATCGTATACAAATTTATGTTTACGTATGTATTTCAGTGTGGAGGCACAACGGCCCAGTACTTAGGGCAGCAGACTAGCAGTCATAGGATCACGGTTTCAATTCCCAGACCTGGCTCCTGTCAAACTGACCCACCCATGCCAGCATGGAAGGCGGTTGTTAAATGATGATGAGAATGCTGATGATGAGGATGATATATTTCTAAGTTTTGAAAATATATATATATATATGCTTTTTTTTTTCTATTTCAGATATCTTAAGAAAGCTCTATGAGAAAACAAGATGGCCTCTCCTCCCAATTTATGGTGGATTCCCAGTAAAATTAAAGTAAATATATTTATATATTTTAATAGGTACACCTTATATATATATATATATATATATATATATATATATATATATATATATATATATATATATATACATATATATATATATATATATGTTGTTGTTTGTGGAGAGAGTCATTGAAAGTCAACGATTATTGAAAAGTTTGCAAGACAGAACGTAAATTTTAGGAAAAATAAATAAGTAAATGAGTGGAAACTTTATCGGTGTGGAGAATGACTCTCCCCAGACACAACAAAATATGTTTCAACATACTGACTCACATAGAGAATCCCAAAACGAAGTGTATATATATATACACACACTGTTGAACTGCATAGGCTCGAAACGTAAAAGACTTTCTCACCTTCCTGAGCGTCAAACTGATACACCTACTTGTTTATACACCTGTCTTCGTCTTTTGTTTTTCTTTAAATTTCAACTATATATATATATATATATATATATATACATATACAATATATATATATATATATATATTGTTCCTATACCATTTCCACCTTTGTATTACCTGAATTTCTTCACCCATCCTTTTCCATCTTGGTCTTTCTTCATTCGTTTTGAGGTTCTCATACCAATCCCTGTTACAGTATTGTTGAACCACCCTATTTTGGGTTGCTCCTATCTCCTTTTATTTTACAACTTATTTGACAGAGAATTAGATATTAGTCTAACTTGCATAGGGCCTGGTAGTCCTGGTGGTGCTTAACATCCAGAGGATACGGGGCCTATGTTTTGTCAGAGTTTCTTTAACCTTATCCAGACAGGTGTACAGTTTAGCATGTTGTTTTGCATACTTACCTTATTGATCTTCGTATTAATATTTCAACAAGATGGCAAACTGTCCGAATCGTTACTATCCCAGACAGAATGCTTAGCAGCATTTCGTCTGTCTTTATATTTCGAGTTCAAATTTCGCAGCGGTAGTCTTTGCCTTTCATCCTTTCGTGGTCGATCAAATAAGTACCAGATTAGTAGTGGGGCTGATGTAATCGACTTATTACGCTTCACTCAAATTGGCCTGCCTTGTGCTAAAATTTGAAACCGATATTTCAAGTTACAGAACTACCCAACCAAAAGTGTGTTTAAAGGGAGATAAAAATGTCCAAAGAGTCGCCTCCCTTATTTGTTATACATATTGGAAATACATTTGAGCCGTTTAATGATGACGACGAAATAGTTGATATTTAACTAAAAGGAGCCAATAGACATCTTCATGAAAACATTTATAAATTTTGTTTTTATTTCTAGAACCATATTTGGTGAACCAATTTATCCTGACCAATCAGAAAGTCCAGAAGAATTTGCTAAAAAGGTAAACGTAGCCAAAAGTTGAAATTCAATTGCTTAATTGTGTAACACACACACACATGTTTGAAAGTTTCTCTCTCTCTCTCTCTCTCTCTCTCTCTCTCTCTCTCTCTCTCTCTCTCTCTCTTTCCTTCTCTCTCTTTCCCTCTCTCTCTCCTTCTCTCTCTTTCCCTCTCTCTCTTTCTCTATACTTAGTTATTGATTCCTGGTACATGTGCTGCACAGTAGGATGGGATTCTCTTACTGCTGTTTTTTACCAACTTATGCCTGTCTTACAGTCTGCCTATGTCTTACTGACTTATAGTTATTTTCTGCAGCATCTCTATATCTTACTGATGCACAGCTATGCCTTACTGGTTTACAGCTACGTTTCATTGCTGGCCTATGTGCTATTGATGTGCATCGATGTCTTACATTCTGTTTTTGCTTTACTGACTTATAGCTATGTCTTATAGCACACCTATGTCTTGTTACTATAAAGTTATACCATCATGTAAAAAGCACCATTCGAGCGTGGTCGATACCAGTGCCACCTGACTGGCTCCCATGCTGGTGGCACGTAAAAAGCACCATCCAAGCATGTAAATATCACATTTGTGCTTTGAGTAACCAAATATTTGTAACTACGGTCAGTTTACACAACCTATATTGGTTTACCTAATGAAAACTAACTATGATCTGGATGATGCTCTACAGTTTGTCTAAGTGAACACTGGTGTGGTAGAAAAATCCAAGTGATACCTGTCAGATAATTAGAAACACCTGAGCAGGTCTTACGAGACTTTTACACTCAACTTTCTTGTTAGTTATTCCCACATAATTCCTGCATGCTTTTACAATACTTTTCTAGTTGCCACTGACATTAATAAATGAAATGCTCTTAAGAAAGTTTCTAGACTTTTGAAGAAATTTGACCTCCTAACTCTTATTAGGGTATAGATGGCCACTGTTCTGAAAGTATTATCATCTCCACTGTTGCTCACATTCGGAACACCAACCTACCATTTGGATCTAGGAAGATCCAACCTATAGGTTGCTACTAAGTTCATGTCTTTCTTAAGCAGCACTACTACCAACTCGATCCATGCTGGATGAATCACACATGGTCCTTGTAGTGAATTGGAAGGAGAATGAGCTAGTGTATTCCAAAATTCTGGTCTCACTGATGGCTACCACATCTAGATTTAATGACCTGGGATCGTCCTTCAGGTGTCCTTGCTTCCATGCCGGCCCCAAACCTTGTACATTTAAATATCCCTCTCTTAATTGTGACATATTGGCTTGAGGAATGGTAATCTAGGGTTTCAGGACTGTTTGTCCTGGGATCACTTGATGTGTCCCTTTAGAAATACAGTTTTTTTTTTTTTTTTATGTAACTTCTTTTTAAGTAAACATTAAACAATATTTACATCTCTGTTCTGATCTTTTTTTATATTTATTTATCTTTTCAATCTCTGCCTCTTATTAAGGTTGAATGTAAACTGCAAGAGTTGATCAGTAAACACCAGAGAATTCCTGGCAGCATTCTACAAAGTTTATTGGACAGAGTTGTTAAGTAAGTAGCAAAACACTTATATTTCTACATCATTTACACACATTCACTTATTTACACCTATGCATCAACACATCTATATACTTTATACATACCTACACATATACAGAGACATCTACACACAACTACACTTATCTACAACCCAGGGCCAGCTCAAGGTACCGGCAACTCAGGCAGTTGCCTGGGGCACCATGTGCTAAGGGGCACCAAGGAGGGTGTGACAAAGACAAGGAAATTTCCACAACCATCAGCTTGTACATGACAAGGTTTGGTTTGCCCAGGGTGCCAGCAACCCTAGGGCTGGCCCTGCTATGACTACTTGCATCTACACCTGTCTACATTTACACTTACCTCTATCTACATTCCTACATATGCACACACTTACATATCGACACACATATAGCAATACACATTTACCACCACACCCCAATGTCTGTAGCCCCTACCCAGACTTACACAAATATTTTCTCTATTGTTCTCTTCAGGAGGAAACCCAAGCAGTCATGACAGGATTACAAAGACTCTGACGGAGATTTAGCAAATTCCTGTGACCTTTCTTCCTCTTCTATGATGACGTTGATGGTGATGGTGATTATGATGATGGAGATGATAATGGTGGTGTTGATGATGGCAGTGGTGGTGGTGGTGATGTGATCATGTAGTTGATGATGTTGATGTTGAGGGCAATTGTGATACAACTATGACAATTATGGCAATGGAGGTGATGAGGATGATAATGACATTTGTAATGAAGATGGTGACAACAGTAACAATGATGATAATGATGATGATGATGACCAACACATTTCTATACTGCTGCTACATTCATTTATATCTTATCCCAGTCATATCTTAACCTCTGGTTCTCCTCTCCTCTCTTCCACTTCACCACATTCTACCTAATTACCTGTTTTTGATAAGTGTAATTATCATTGGGTTTCTCCCACTTTACCCACTCTCTCTCTCTCTCTCTCTATCTCTCTCTCTCTCTCTCTATCTCTCTCTCTCTCTATCTCTCTCTCTCTCTCTCTCTCTTACATTCCTCTCTTGCAGTCTTCCTTTCTCTGTCTGTCTATGGTCTCACACTCTCTCTCAAACATTATCTCTGGCCCACAGACAGGCTGTCTCCTCTCGCAGACATTTCTACTGCTACAATACTGGCCTCTGAACTTTAGAGTTGGCTGGTCTTGTGTTGAATCCACTCAAGAACTCTGGATTCACTCATGTTCCTTCTTTCATTCCCCCATATTGTGTGTTTGATAAAACAAGCCTCTTCTTTTCCTACTACATCCAGCCCTTTCTTTATGACAATTTACACTGGATGTTAACTACATCAATGTCACTGGTCTTAGAGGACCCTCAGAGACCATACAAGAACTTCAGAGACCATACAAGAACTTAAGAGACCATACAAAACCTTCAGAGACCATACAAGACCTTCAAAGGTCATACAAGACCTTCAGAGACTATACAAAACCTTCAGAGGCCATACAAGACTTTCAGAGACCATACAAGATCTTCAGAGAACATATAAGACCTTCAGAGACCACACAAAACCTTCAGAGACCATACAAGACCTTCAGAGACCATATAAGACCTTCAAAGACCATACAAGGCCTTCAAAGGCCATACAAGACCTTCAGAGGCCATACAAGACCTTTAGAGACCATACAGAACCTGACCAGATTGAACTAATACAAATAAAAAAAATCACACATTCTCCTTCATTCCCTGTGTCTCTCTTTGCCTCTCACTTTCACCTTCATCCCCTCCCCTCATTCTTATTCATTTCCACACACTCCTCTCATCATCCATCCTCATTCACACTCACCATCTCTCACTCATCTGCACACTCACCATTCCTGTCTCAGTCACTCTGGCTAGCCTCTAACTACCACAACAAACCCCTCTCCAAGCAATAAAATTGCTGTAACAATCAATGCTTTATGAGGGATGGACCAGATATATTTTATTTATGATAGGGGTGCTGGACTGATCCATTTTGTTTTTTATAGAAATGATCAAATTAGACCAATTTATTTTTACTTTCCCTTTTTCCTTTATATATTTTTAAAAGTCATTTACCCCCCCCCCCCTCCACACCTTTCATCTCTTCTTTCTTTCTCTCTCATATCTTTCTCATTCCTCCAATTCTCTCTGCTGTTCTGCCTCTTTCTCCTTTCCTCCTCCCCCATCTTGATTGCTCTATATTCTCTCTCTCTCTCTCTCTATTTCCTATCATTTCTTCTCCATATATTTCTGTCCACTTTTCTTTACCTCTCCCCTCAAATATCTGAAACATTAAAATATCAAATAATTTGTATGCAAAAAGTTATTTTCCAGATAAAAAACAAAACTCGCCAAAGATTGAAATAATGCATTTGTCTGTTTGTTGCTTCAACTTTCATCTCCCTGCTTATATACACATAATACATATATATGTGTGTGTATATGTCACTCTCTCTCTCTCCCCTCCTCCCCTATTCTTCCCGCTCTCTCTCTTTCTCTCAACACACATAAAACATATTTGTCTCTATGCCATCAGAACGAAAGCAGAAAAGTGAAAAAATTGGAGCAGTGCTGGAGTGAATCCTCAGTTTGATGCCCATGAATAAACTCTACTAAATGTGTCAAGTACTTTTTCTCCCATTTATACAACCCTATTGTTTATGTTATAAAAAAAATTTTTCCTTTTCTTTTGGAAACTTGGAGCAATATGAAATAAATTGTTATAATGGTGGAACTTCAAGTGGACAATAATAAATAATTAAACTCCTTGGATAGAACAAAACACTGAAGGCCCCTATGGGACTTGAACCCACATAATCCGTGGACATGACAGATGTGTTAACGTGGGAAGTCTTTGAAATTTTTTCTATCCTAGAAAGTTTTTAGCCCAATATTCTGTATGTTGTTCTTTATAGCTTTCTCTACTTCAAGTTACACCGTTAAAATAATTTAAACAAATGTGTATGTTTACATATAGATATGTGTGTCTGTATTTGTATATATATATATATATATATATATATGGATGTGTGTTTGTGTGTATATATTTGTGTGTTTGTGTGTATGTTTGTGTTTGTGTGTATATGTGTGTGCGTTTATGTGTATATGTATATGTGTGCGTTTGTGTGTATTTATATGTGTGTGTTTGTGTGTATATGTATGTGTGTGTGTATATGTATATATATATATATATATATATATATATATATATATATATATATATACATATATGTGTGTATGTGCTTGTATATATGTTTATATGCTTATGTATACAAACTTGGCAAATGTAGTTATTTCTCTATAGATTGAAACAAAAACAAGATATGCCGAACAACCTTTATCTGTTTTCAACCCAAATTGTCTCATCAGTGATGTTCACATCACATGACCCAGAAACATCAGCAGCCAACCTATTTATTTACACAACAAATCCCGCAGCTCTAGAGAACTGGAGCAACTAATTTGCATATCATAATTGTTTAACACTTTATTTAATATCAGCAGCTTTTGAATAGGGATCGCAGTCCATACAGTATCAAAGTATGATATATAGGGCTGACCAAAAGTCAGCTGACAGTAAGTTAAGACCATTTAATTCCAAGATTTATTTATGTTTAACAACTGAATGAATTTAATAAAAGCATCTGAATATGAAACATCATGGAAATTGTTCAAACTGAAGCCCTTCTTGAGCGACACATTTTTCCATTCGAATTAATACAGAATTACAGATAGTATTTATGGAGTTTTGATTTGCTGTCGGGTTACTTTTGGCCAACCTTGTATGCAAGCATGGCAGATTTAACCATTTCTCTGTAGATTGGTGAAAAATGAACAGCCTGAACTTGAGTGTCTGGAAACATGAATAAGGATGAAGTTCCAGACAGAAAAATGTTTTGTGTAGGGATAAAGGGCTTAGGTGGTGGTGTGATAGAAACAGTGTTAGTGATGAGAAGAAAAGATACAAGGGAACCGTTGGGAATGATTGTTAGTGTTATGATGTAGCGCCAGATAAACTCTGATCAACCAGACTTGATAGTATTAGTATTGTTACTGCTGTTGTTGTTGTGGTATTATTGTTACTGCTGTATGATTTCAGTCATCATCTGAAAGGAGGTGTTCTCTGAATGCAAATTACAACAGCAATTAAACATATTCATGTTCAAATCTGCCGGAACACGTTAAGAATGAATCTCTACATGATAGTTTTGATTCTCGCAGTTTGATGTTTACATGACAATTAATTATTGACTTGGAAGATATCAGCATGCATCTGCAAATAAACTTCCGGATTCGATGAAGAAGTACCACCATTCTTGTTTAGTTCATTGATCCGGATGTAGCTTTCATTGAAGAGACATACCTAAGTCGAAACACCGGTGTCTTAAAAATATTCCTACGTCACTGAGTCGTGTGAGTTGTCAACACATACTCTGAAAGGAGTTGTTCTCCGAAGGCGAAATACAAGAGTCATTTGCATAATCATGTTCACGTGATTATGCAAATGATCATAATCACGTGCAGGAACATATGAATGAGGATGCACACTTTGTTTTGATTCTTAATGTTTTATGTGCTCATGATAATTTATTGCAAACAACAGACTCGTCAGATATTTAGGTCTTTAAACAGAAGCATTGATTTAAATTTTTGGCTATTTTCGGATGAGAAGAAATAGAACTAACAGGAAATCTTTGAATTCCATTACCAAAGAAGATTCCAACAGGCAGCGCTACTGACCATATTGTTCCAGATGTTGTTATAGTTAATTTAGCGTGAATACATTTAATTCAATGAGCATTAGCAAAAATCTAATCATAAACAATTATACGGTGCCATAGACAATGACCCAATGGCTAATATTTCTTCAGTTATTATGGCCTGTGTTTACCTTATTTCGTTTTG
Source organism: Octopus bimaculoides (assembly GCF_046866305.1). Taxonomy (NCBI): domain Eukaryota; kingdom Metazoa; phylum Mollusca; class Cephalopoda; order Octopoda; family Octopodidae; genus Octopus; species Octopus bimaculoides. The sequence continues at coordinate 91,142,368 of NC_142937.1, read as the reverse complement.
AGAATCATTTTTTAAAGAATGTTTTTTATTTTATTATTGGAAAATTTTCTCACAAATATTTTGAAATATGTAGAAAAGAAACGTTTATCAACCTAGAAACATAAAACAAAAATGAAGAATCCTATTTCCTTGTATTTATACTTTTTTCTTTTAGTTCGGTACCATTAAAGTATTGGAATATTGAGAAAACAAAAGAGAGAGAGAGAGAAAAGAATAAAGCGAACGACAGCTTCAAAATCTACTGGAATTTTTAGTCTCAAAAGGTACTAACTAGAGGATGTATCTGTTTCTTGATGTGTCAGATTGTTAAACCAGAAAAGGTTACTATGACAACAGTAATTGTGGTAAATGTTAAAGAGTACGGAAATTTTTTTTTTTATTCTGTTGTCACATAAATTCGTTCGTTTTTTTTCTTCTTCCTTTTCTTGACAGTCCATCGTCATAAAGTATGAAAAGAAGTAAAAGTCATTCAAATATCATAAGCGATAAACAAAAGTTGAAGGGGAAGAATAGAGCCACAAATACGATAAAAATATTTTTCAAGTTAATTCAAATAACATTGGAAAGGATTAAAAAAAAAAAATTGGAAAAAGCAAACGAATTTATCCGACAACCCAATATTTCTTTGAGTACGTCACAAGAATTCAGAAACGCCAAGAGATAAGATATAAAATGTTATTAACGTTGGAAATCGAAGGAGATAAAGTTATAAATAATTGGGAGTAGAATATTGCGTTAAATAAAATTATTAGATCGAAGGCTGCTGGTGGGACTTGGTCTACATCTTATATGAACCTGACAATCATTCTATCATTATAACAAAAACAACACTTCGAATTCTCTGTATCCACTGCAGTAACTTTGTTCTTAGCAACGGCGATTGTTAAACACAGGCACAAGGTCTACAATTGGGGAGAGCAGGGGTTTAATCGAATATAAAGACACCAATGCTCGATTGGTACTTTATTTTACAAAGTTCGAAAGAATGAAAAGCAATGTTTCGGGCCTTGTGCCTAGAGTAGAAAAAAAACCTTCTTCCTCTCATACCAGCGCACCTACATTTTTTCGGTCATCTTGGAAACATCTGAACCACTTGTACACTTGTGTGTGACTCATACACTTTCTGCAACTTTGCACAAGCCTCTGAGCAAGTATCGCCATGACAACTTTCTCTGTCATGGTCAATGCGACGATCACACGCTACACAACTTCCTTCCAAGCACTGCTGTAAACAACAGAAGTGAGCTAGGACGTTAAAACTTAGTGCGCATGCGCAGCAGAGTTCAAGGTCAATCTGTGCTAACTGGCTTCTCTAACTGCCTGCTTTAGCTTCGTTCCTGTGGCAACAGTCCAGATACTTATTGATATGTGTGTGTATACCTATATATATATACACACACTAACGAATATATATAAATATATGTATGTATATATATATGTATGTATATATATATATATATATATATATATATATATATATATATATATATATACAAACACACGCATTAATACATGCACACGTACATAAATACATACCCAAATACATAAACACACACAACTCATCACGTACATATAGGCACTCGGCCTGAAATCGACTCACTTTAGTATTTGACTAATGCTTCACTTGATCGATCCCAACCGGGAAGAGGAACGAAAAGCAAAGGTGATTTCGATGGGGCTTTGCAGTCAGACAACGAAAGAATGTAATTAAGATAAGCGTCTGAACGATTTTGACCAACGAGAAAAAAACAAAAAACAACAGCATTGGTTGATTATATTTTCACAACTTTATTTTATCACATTTGACTGGACCAGTGAAGTTTCTGGAGTAATAAAAACAAAAAATAACATCAATTTGCCATGAAATATAAGAATGACGACATCATGTTTCAATTGTTGGCTCAAATCTGTCAATATTAGTGAGGTAGATAGGACGGCGAGCTGGCAGAATCGTTAGCATGCCGGACAAAATGCTTAACGGCATTTCGTCCGTCTTTACGTTCTGAGTTCAAATTCCACCGAGGTTGACTTTGACTTTGCCTTCCATCTTTCCGGGGTCGATAAAATAAGTACCGGTTACGCACTGGGGTGTCGATGTAATGGAAATTGCTGGCCTTGTGCTAAAATTTGAAACAAGTATTGGTGAGGTGGGTTTACAAACAGCAATGTTCCTTTCGTTCCCACACCAAGATGCACATACACATACACATATACATATGCATGTATATATGAGTATGCATATGTGAGTATGTATATATTTGTATACATATCTAAGTGTGCGTGTGTGAATATATATCTCTATTTATGTGTATATATATAGTGAGAAATTACAAAAAAAACCCAAAAAAACAAGACGGGTATGTAAACAACATACAAACGTATTAGTTTAACGCTCGGGAAATGAGAAAGTCTTTTACATTTCGAGCCTACGCTCTTCGACAGAAATAAACAGAGAGAGAGAGAGAATAGAAAAATTATATATATATATATATATATATATATATATATATATATATATACGTATATATATAT
>NC_142937.1:91109836-91132336 GCF_046866305.1 Octopus bimaculoides | reverse complement strand
AATACAGGTACAACAGAAACAGGAAGAAAGCCTGAGAGAAAATTGTGGTGAAAGAGTACAGCAGGGTCCGCCACCACACCCTGCCGGATCCACGTGGAGCTTTAGGTGTTTTCGTTTAATAAACACTCACAACGAAACCGCGATCCCACGACCCGCGAGTCCGCTGCCGTAACCACTGGACCATTGCGCCTCAGCGCTATTACATATACACGTGAATCCACATATATACACGCTTTAACTCTCACTTACTCATAAATCCTTGGAAACAGTCTTGACACAAAGAAGTGACACCATTTTGTGAGTGAGCTGCTAGAATTCTGCGAAGAAGTTAAATAAATCTAAAGGAAAACACGTATATGGGTGTTATTTTTTATTCTTGCCAAAATGGAAATGTATTTGATTGTCAATAGATTTGAAAATAGGCGAAAAGTTTGTTCGCTTAAACAAATTTGATAATATTGTACTGTCAACAAAATGTAAGTTAAACGAAACGCTGGTTTATCTTAAACATGAATAAGCACATCCGTCCCCACTTTACGCACACGCACACGTATATAAACACCGGATCTATGTATAAAGGCTTGTATGTGTTATGAGTGTATTTATATGTGTGTCTCTGTGTTTGTGTATATGTGTGCATATGCATACGTACATACTATACATACATACAAATATATATATATATATATATATATATATATATATATATATATATATATATATATATATATATATATATATATACATATATATACGTATGTATGCATGTACAATAGCAAACGCACGCACACACACGTACATAGCAACGCACATATACACAACATACACATACACACAAACACACACGCACGCACAAAAACATACACATACACACACGCGCACGTACAAAATACACACACACACGCACACGTACCCAACACCTACAACCCCACACAAACACACACACGAACACGCACATACTCAAAAACTGCCTGCTGACCTTCCACTAACCATTGTCCATAAGCACCCACTAACTATTCCTGCTACTAATTCCTTCCTCTACGTCACACACACACACACACAAACACATACACACTAACAGATAAACCACCAAACCATGCACACACACACACGCACACACACGTTCTGTTATCACACACACACTCGCAGACTCTCGCGCACGCACAGATATTCACCTCCCTTTTTCACTCTCCTGTCTTAGAAAGAACTTATCCCCCACCACCTCCTCTTCCGGTCCTTTCACAATGTAACCTCATGGGCATCGGTGCCATTTTCCTCTTCCTCCGTTTTTCCATTCTCCGAACTTTCTGTCTTTCCGACGAAGGGTTCCGCCCGAAACGTCATACTCTCTCTCCTTCCTTTCCCGAGCGTCCAATAACACTATCCGTATCACGTCCTCACTTTGTTGTTTTTTTGTTATTGTTTTTTGTATTTTTGAACCTATATATATATATATATATATATATAATATATATATGTATATATATATATATATATATATATATATATATATATATATATATATATGTAGACACACACATGCATAAATACATACATACATAATACATACACACATACCATACATACATACGTACGTAGGTACATACATACATACATACATGCTTGCATGCATGCATACATACATACATACATACATACATACATACATACATACATACATACATACACGTATGCATGTACCAATATATACAGCGAAATAACTTAAGAGGGTGATGATATGAATTTGGATTACCTTAAAGGGTTGTATACTGAATGTCATACACAATAAATATTTCATTCTTTTTAGAGTGTTTCTTCTTTGTTGGAGACAGTAAATATAAATCTAGTATTTTTTTTATGACTCTCAAGGAGAAGGGGAGATAATTTCAAGAAAATTCATCGGTAATTTACATAGTAGGGAAAAGACAGTCTGATCTCTATTGCAGCTAAAGGAAAATGAGATGTATGTTTCGGTCTATTCGACGTCGTCAGCACAGTTCAATATCAGTTTTCCTGCAGATCAGAAGCATTTTCACAAAATAGAAAGGGAATTAAGTGTGTTTTTGGCCAAGTTTAAAATGTATACAAACATGCATACACACAAAAAATATACTCATATAGCATTATTATATATTCGTGAATGCACACACACACACACACACACACACACGTGTGTATGTATGCATGCTTGTGTATGTATGTGTGCGTATGAATGTATGTACTTGTGTATGTGTATATACATAAGTAGAAAGCTAGATAGATTAATATATATATATATATATGTGTGTGTGTGTGTGTGTGTGTGTGTGTGTGTGCATATGTGTGTATACCTGTGTAAGCATGAGTATTCATGATTTATATAGTGTACATCTAACGATCTTAACTAAAATGCTTTTAGGTTGTCTGGTCGTCAACAGGTCTTTTCTCCATCGTTGCTGATTACAGTTCGACAGTAGTTCGTACCTCTGGTTGATATGCTATTACCGTCCATGGTTTTCGTCTCAAGTTCGAATACATCCTTCGCTCCGCTGCCCTCAAAGCAATGGCAGTATTTGTGGCACACATAGCGCATGCTCTTACGGAAGTTTCGTGACATGAAGAAATACACCACTGGATTAATACATGACTGAATGTACGGCGAAAAGTCGAAGATTATCTGTAGAAAATAAAATAATATGTAAGATATAGCATAACATAATATGATATTAATATAACGTAATATAATTATCATTCTGACATAAGGTTTTGTGAGGATGGGGCAAGCTGACGATGTTGATCCCAGTGTTCAACTGATATATAGTTTCTTGACGATTAAAGGATGAAAGGCAAAGTTATACACATATTCAGGACAAATATCTCAGTTTCTCTGATAATTTCGAACAGATTTTGGCTTATTTTGTCCTCAGTAGCAGAGCAGACCGTCACCTTCACTGTACTTCTCGAGGTGGTGATGGAGAAAATCGTCGTAGAAGAGTCAACTTGTGCATTGAAAATGAAGGACGAGACACTTTCAACACCTTTTATAAAGTTTTTGAAAGTCTTGTAAAGTCTAATATATTCTTTTGTAGTCTTATACCGTCTTATAAACATTTATTTTGCAATAAAATACTTACTAAGGAGAGACGTTTTAAACATCTTGTATATATATATATATATATATATATATATATATATATATATATATATCATAAATATAAGGGATTAGCAATTGAGTTGCTTCTCCAACATACTGAAAATTCAGAAACAGCAGTCAAAGAACTACCGTTTCTAAACTACAAATTTTTCTCTAAAACGGATGGCGATATTTATGGCACACATAGAACAAAAAACCGGAGGGAAAAGCACAAACAAAACAAGCCTTTAGTTAATTGGGTACGAATCGTTTCATGGTTAAGCGAGCGAAAACTTCACTATTCCAATCTTCAGCCCAAATATTCTGATAAATTTGAAAGTGTCTCTAAAAAAAATTCACGGTAATCCTCGGCCACGCGACACCAAAAATCAACGATAAGAAAGGCACTTACGAATTCATCGGCCAGCGAGTTCAGGCATCCCACCCCAAAGAAATCCATTCCATGTGCGCCACAAATAGTCCCGTATGAAAAAAAGTTCCGTGTGGAGGGATTACGGTTTAACTATCTAACTTAGAGATATCAAATATAAAATATACAAGCAATGAGGGCAGGGAATCGTCAATTAATAATAGAATTAACAATTAACAATTTTGTTTTGTTTGTGCTTTTCCCTCCGGTTTTTTGTTCTATGTGTGCCATAAATATCGCCATCCGTTTTAGAGAAAAATTTGTAGTTTAGAAACGGTAGTTCTTTGACTGCTGTTTCTGAATTTTCAGTATGTTGGAGAAGCAACTCAATTGCTAATCCCTTATATTTATGATGATAAATGGTCTTACCGATAAAGGTTTATTTCATACTGAACTACTTGGCAAAATTGTTAATTGTTAATTCTATTATTAATTGACGATTCCCTGCCCTCATTGCTTGTATATTTTATATTTGATATCTCTAAGTTAGATAGTTAAACCGTAATCCCTCCACACGGAACTTTTTTTCATACGGGACTATTTGTGGCGCACATGGAATGGATTTCTTTGGGGTGGGATGCCTGAACTCGCTGGCCGATGAATTCGTAAGTGCCTTTCTTATCGTTGATTTTTGGTGTCGCGTGGCCGAGGATTACCGTGAATTTTTTTTAGAGACACTTTCAAATTTATCAGAATATTTGGGCTGAAGATTGGAATAGTGAAGTTTTCGCTCGCTTAACCATGAAACGATTCGTACCCAATTAACTAAAGGCTTGTTTTGTTTGTGCTTTTCCCTCCGGTTTTTTGTTCTATGTGTGCCATAAATATCGCCATCCGTTTTAGAGAAAAATTTGTAGTTTAGAAACGGTAGTTCTTTGACTGCTGTTTCTGAATTTTCAGTATGTTGGAGAAGCAACTCAATTGCTAATCCCTTATATTTATGATGATAAATGGTCTTACCGATAAAGGTTTATTTCATACTGAACTACTTGGCAAAATTGTTAATTGTTAATTCTATTATTAATTGACGATTCCCTGCCCTCATTTCTTGTATATTTTATATTTGATATCTCTAAGTTAGATAGTTAAACCGTAATCCCTCCACACGGAACTTTTTTTCATACGGGACTATTTGTGGCGCACATGGAATGGATTTCTTTGGGGTGGGATGCCTGAACTCGCTGGCCGATGAATTCGTAAGTGCCTTTCTTATCGTTGATTTTTGGTGTCGCGTGGCCGGGGATTACCGTGAATTTTTTTTAGAGACACTTTCAAATTTATCAGAATATTTGGGCTGAAGATTGGAATAGTGAAGTTTTCGCTCGCTTAACCATGAAACGATTCGTACCCAATTAACTAAAGGCTTGTTTTGTTTGTGCTTTTCCCTCCGGTTTTTTGTTCTATGTGTGCCATAAATATCGCCATCCGTTTTAGAGAAAAATTTGTAGTTTAGAAACGGTAGTTCTTTGACTGCTGTTTCTGAATTTTCAGTATGTTGGAGAAGCAACTCAATTGCTAATCCCTTATATTTATGATGATAAATGGTCTTACCGATAAAGGTTTATTTCATACTGAACTACTTGGCAAAATTGTTAATTGTTAATTCTATTATTAATTGACGATTCCCTGCCCTCATTGCTTGTATATTTTATATTTGATATCTCTAAGTTAGATAGTTAAACCGTAATCCCTCCACACGGAACTTTTTTTCATACGGGACTATTTGTGGCGCACATGGAATGGATTTCTTTGGGGTGGGATGCCTGAACTCGCTGGCCGATGAATTCGTAAGTGCCTTTCTTATCGTTGATTTTTGGTGTCGCGTGGCCGAGGATTACCGTGAATTTTTTTTAGAGACACTTTCAAATTTATCAGAATATTTGGGCTGAAGATTGGAATAGTGAAGTTTTCGCTCGCTTAACCATGAAACGATTCGTACCCAATTAACTAAAGGCTTGTTTTGTTTGTGCTTTTCCCTCCGGTTTTTTGTTCTATGTGTGCCATAAATATCGCCATCCGTTTTAGAGAAAAATTTGTAGTTTAGAAACGGTAGTTCTTTGACTGCTGTTTCTGAATTTTCAGTATGTTGGAGAAGCAACTCAATTGCTAATCCCTTATATTTATGATGATAAATGGTCTTACCGATAAAGGTTTATTTCATACTGAACTACTTGGCAAAATTGTTAATTGTTAATTCTATTATTAATTGACGATTCCCTGCCCTCATTTCTTGTATATTTTATATTTGATATCTCTAAGTTAGATAGTTAAACCGTAATCCCTCCACACGGAACTTTTTTTCATACGGGACTATTTGTGGCGCACATGGAATGGATTTCTTTGGGGTGGGATGCCTGAACTCGCTGGCCGATGAATTCGTAAGTGCCTTTCTTATCGTTGATTTTTGGTGTCGCGTGGCCGGGGATTACCGTGAATTTTTTTTAGAGACACTTTCAAATTTATCAGAATATTTGGGCTGAAGATTGGAATAGTGAAGTTTTCGCTCGCTTAACCATGAAACGATTCGTACCCAATTAACTAAAGGCTTGTTTTGTTTGTGCTTTTCCCTCCGGTTTTTTGTTCTATGTGTGCCATAAATATCGCCATCCGTTTTAGAGAAAAATTTGTAGTTTAGAAACGGTAGTTCTTTGACTGCTGTTTCTGAATTTTCAGTATGTTGGAGAAGCAACTCAATTGCTAATCCCTTATATTTATGATGATAAATGGTCTTACCGATAAAGGTTTATTTCATACTGAACTACTTGGCAAAATTGTTAATTGTTAATTCTATTATTAATTGACGATTCCCTGCCCTCATTGCTTGTATATTTTATATTTGATATCTCTAAGTTAGATAGTTAAACCGTAATCCCTCCACACGGAACTTTTTTTCATACGGGACTATTTGTGGCGCACATGGAATGGATTTCTTTGGGGTGGGATGCCTGAACTCGCTGGCCGATGAATTCGTAAGTGCCTTTCTTATCGTTGATTTTTGGTGTCGCGTGGCCGAGGATTACCGTGAATTTTTTTTAGAGACACTTTCAAATTTATCAGAATATTTGGGCTGAAGATTGGAATAGTGAAGTTTTCGCTCGCTTAACCATGAAACGATTCGTACCCAATTAACTAAAGGCTTGTTTTGTTTGTGCTTTTCCCTCCGGTTTTTTGTTCTATGTGTGCCATAAATATCGCCATCCGTTTTAGAGAAAAATTTGTAGTTTAGAAACGGTAGTTCTTTGACTGCTGTTTCTGAATTTTCAGTATGTTGGAGAAGCAACTCAATTGCTAATCCCTTATATTTATGATGATAAATGGTCTTACCGATAAAGGTTTATTTCATACTGAACTACTTGGCAAAATTGTTAATTGTTAATTCTATTATTAATTGACGATTCCCTGCCCTCATTTCTTGTATATATATATATATATATATGTATGTATGTATGTATAATCCCATTGTTTCACATACATTTGTACTATTGATAAACAAAAAATCGTTGAAGCTAGTTTGGTATGTATGTGAATAAATCTATTAAAAAAAACTACACGTTTTTCAAATTCGGGTGCATTTTCAAAAACAAAATTCTCCTATGTGTGTATGTGTGTGTGAGTGTGTATGTATATATATGTGTGTATATATGTATGTAAATATGTGCGTGTGTGTGTGTGCATGTATGTATGTGCGCGTAATTTTGTTTTCGGAACCTACCATTTCACAGCCGGTGTTGTTTTGTTTATGTCCTTGTAGCCTAGTGGTTCGCCAAAAGTGACCGATAAAATAAGTATCAGACTTTAAAATAAAAACATACTGACATCCATTTCTTTATACTAAGCCTGCAGAGGTGGTGCCTCTGCATAGTCGCAATCCAATCAATGAGACAAATAAAGCGTAAAAGATAAAATCCGGACGTATAAAACTCTGAACCATTCACCCAGAAAAGTATAACCAAACCATTTATGATTAAAATATATCGCAATAACGTTTTACCTTAACGTTTCCTATCTCAAAGTTAGTCTACGATTGGAAAGGCATAAAAATTAATGATGTGTGCCAGTTTTCTTTTTAACGTTTAAATGTTTCTAGATGTTTTGAATCTGTCAAATATATTCTTCCAATTTTAACCATAAAAACTATTGATCTTAGCGTTATAACATGCTACATTCTTTAATTATTCCTAATTATTATATTTCTTTTTGATGAGATATCGACTGGTTTTCGTTTCCGAAATTTTGACGTGTAAATATTTTCGATATTCCCGTTCCACCATTTTGTCATATTTCTTTCCCACCTTTGTTCACCAAATCAAAATCAAATTTGATTTGAGACTGTCATATAATATAATATAACACAATATAATATAATAAAATGCAATATAATATAATTATGTATACATACATACACACATATATATATATATATGTATGTTTGTATATATATATATATGTATTTGCATATATATATATATATATAGTGAAAAATATAACAAAAGGAGGAAAATGCACACAATTTATATATCTTTAATATATTTTAAAGGATAGAGTATGATGGTAGTCTACCGGTTTCACGTTTCGCTAATCATGACGTTAAAATTGGTGATAATATTATAATTTCGTATTTTCTTAAGGCGTCTTTGCTTGTTCATGCTGCTTGTATGAGAGTTTGTTTGTAAATGACCTAGCATGTAGAAAAAACTATATATATATATATATATATATATACATACACACACATATATTTATATATTTATATATATATATATATATATATATATATATATATATATATATATATATATATATATATATATATATATATATATACATATAAATATATATATAGATACTTTTCCCTACCACTATCCTATGTCCCCCTTTATCTCATAATAATTCCTTACTTTTGTCTTGATTATTGTCAGTTATTACAGATTATTTCCACCCAGTTTTGGTTTTAGCTATTTTATTTAATTTCGGTAATCTAATGTTTTGTTTACTGAAGTCCTTGGGGTTTTTACGAGAAGCCTTCGAGGAATTTTTATTGTTCAAACATTATTGTTGCCATGTTTGTTAGCTCGACCTCAGTGCTTGATTGGTACTTAATTTATCGACCCCGAACGGATGAAAAGCAAAGTCGACCTCGACACAATCTGAACTCAGAATATAAAGACGGACGAAACACCGCTAAGCATTTTGTCCAGCGTGCTAACGAATAATAATAATCGATTAGCTTCCTGCAAGTTCCAAGCCTTGTGCCTATAGTAGAAAGGATGAATTTTTTTACATCCCCCAACTGTTTAGTAAACCTTGCTAAATCTACCTTCCGTATCTTTTTATTATCTATTCATTTGATGATTTGTTCTAGTTTTTATTTTGCCTGGTTATTTATCTTTTATTCATTCGTTATTTGCCAGTTGCATTTATTAATTGAGAGCTGTACAAGTCATCTCTCTAATAAATCAGTTCTTTATACTCTCCATTTTTTTGCTACGACAATCACAGCACTAAATTCTATTTTCTATTCCGTTTTTATCTTTCTCATCACGGAATCAAAACTGTTATCTACTGCAACAAAACTTCAGAACAAATACTCTAATTAATGTTAGCATATAAAAAAAAAATAAAAGAGCTAAAAAAAAAAGAACTCCATAACTTAAAGCCAGTTTTATTCTCCCTATGCTCATCCATTTCAGCACACATTTTGATCTGGGTTCTCACATCCTCCCATACACCAGCTTCTGGCCAAATGGGCATGTCTTCGTAAAAGCACTTTTATTTTTTTACCTGTTCATTTTACTTATTTATTTATTTTTACTCATCTATTAATTTATCTATTTGCCCATTGGATATACACCATTATTTCCTTCCTAATTTATCTTTTATTCATGATTTCCTTCGTAATTTATTAATCTACTCATTATTTATATAAGTATTCAATTTATATTATCTTAGCATCTTGTCTTATCCACTTTGTCCATCATTTATTTATTTATCTATTTATTTAATTTTTACGATTTCTTTGCTAATCTCTGTATCACTTATCTCACAACGATTTATTATTTATTCACTTTGCACACATTAATCTAATTTATATAAACCCACAGCTCTTCTTTATTTAGTTCCGACAGCACTTAGCTAAACTCCTTCGACTTTCTTTACAACCCACTAACTTTGACTTTTTTTCAATCTATTATCTTTTAATTGTTTCTCTTTAGACTGCGGCCATGCTAGAGCACCACCTTGAAGAGTTTAGTCGAACAAACTGAACCCAGTATTTATTTTTAGGCCCACTATTTATTTTTATTTGCGCATGCGTATACCCCTGTGTGTGTGTCTATGTTTAGTAAGTGTGTAGACACACACAGGGGTATACGCATGCGTAAATAAAGACACATACAATAGGAATGTAAAATGGCTGATCATTAGTAAGGAAAGACACACGAAAGAAAGAAGAAAGCAAAGAACCACTGATGAGGTCACAGAAGTGTGACGAAAGAACTCTGGCTGAAATACGATTAATATAAAATAAAGCTGAAGCAAATGAAGCAAATGTCATGGTGCTGTTTTTCCTACCCAACTGACCCTACCATACTGTGTAGTCATTAAAAACAAATGATGCACATGCGCGAAATTAAGAATATAAAATGGCGACAATTTACCCATCGCACACTGTATATTTATTACATATATATGCGTGTGTGTATGTGTGTAAGGTGTATAGCTTAGATAACTTGGCCCAGGACATGTCTAACTCCGTAATACTTGGAGTAGTCGTATGTGTATCATGTTCGGGGATGCCACAGCCTACGCGAGTAGGGAAACGTTGTAAAATTTATTCGAGTGTCGGCGGTTTGGTTGTTATTTCTAGGAAACATTTATCCAGGTATCATCTTGATGTTATGTTTTTTCCTTCCTTCTTTGATTTCTTTCAGGTTAATGTTGAAGAAAGCTGGACCAGATGAGGTAAAGAAGAGAAAAAAAAAACATTTTGTCATAAATTTTTGTTATGTAGTGTGAGCATGACTTTTGCAGGGGTTATATCGCACTTGATAAAAATCATAAAACAAACGAACAGTCGCTTGAAAGCCTAAAAGCCTTTTCATTCCCAAACACATATAAACACTCCCACCTCATAGACACATATAAAATACATGTACACTAGCATATACTTATGCATAGCTATCTATCTATCTATCTATCTATCTATCTATCTATCTATCTATCTATCTCTACCTCCTTCCCTCCCTCTCTCCCTATCTATCTATCTATCTATCTATCTATCTATCTATCTATCTATCTGTCTATCTATCTATCTATCTATCTATCTGTCTGTTTGTCTGTCTGTCTGTCTGTCTGCCTGTCTGTCTGTCTGAGTATCTACAGCGCACTCACGTAATGAAAGCTGAAATCACAAATGACATTCTACCCAACCGCGACAGAGGAGTGTCATTTGCGATTTGAATTCCACCTGAATAAATGCTAATTTCTGACAGCATGAAACCAGCATCAATTATGGAAAGCGAAGAGAAAAAAAAACTGAAAGTGAAAGAGAAAAAAACTAAGGATCTCTAATGAAAACATAAACAAAACTTAAAGAAAAGATTGTAAACGAAAACACTATGGCATTCAAAGTGCCTAAAATGAGCTTACATTCATTCATACATACATACATACATACATACATACATACATGTATATATATATGTGTATGTGTGTGCGTATATATCACACATACACACACACATATGTGTGTGTATACGTATAAAGGAATATACATCATATATATATATATATATATATATATATATATATATATAGATGCATACATGTGTGGTTTGTGTGTGTGTCTATATCTGTGGGGGGATCGTTAACTCAATTTCGAGCGCAACTACTTTGTCAGTGTAGACATATGCGTCTAACAGTTCTCATATTTTTCCTTCCCAGACATATTTACTTTCGTAATGAATCATGCTTGAGCTACGCTGTCCTCATTCACTTCTCCAAAATTTCTTTGCAGCAAATGAAGGCAGCAGTTCTTCGTTGGTGATGTTTGCATATAAACCACTCTTTAAAAGTATAATGCGGCCTCTGGCTGTGTATGTGAGATCAATCATCCTTGGCCCCTCTATTATACAGAACTTCATCAGTTTTTGGGTAATACACTTTAAGGAGCGGTTCGATTTTTCTCAAACACACGTTGCTCTTCCCAGATGTAGGCAGTCATTTGCTTCTGTTCAGTGAAAGATATTCTCAATAGCAGTGATACTGCTGAAAGACCAACGGTAGTAGATTGTGATGCCTACAATCTTTATGTCAGTTTGTGCCGAACTCACTTACCGAGAACTATCTACTAAAATAAATTTCGTTGTGCATTTATGCAGATAAATATTTACGTATTTTCTGTCCCGCTTAAGTGGAAAATTAGTTTGAAGAGAGACGTAAGAAAGAAAAATATATCCAGAGAGGATAGGAAGAATAAAAGGTTTAGTTATGAAAGGTGAAGTGGTATTAAGATTGACAGGAGTAGGCTTGAAAGAAGGAGGGATGAGAAAAAAGAGAAGCAACGAAAGAAAGATAGAAAGGGAAAGAGACGAAGATGACAGGAGAAGCAGAGAAAGACATCAAAATGAGAAAGGAAACGACGATGGGAGGAGATAACATTTCACTAATGTACAAACGCACACTGGCAAACACTCTAACACATGGATGCACACGTACAAACATAGATGCACTCGTATACACACATACACACATCACAACGTAAGTCAAGACAGTAAAAGTTTGTAAATTTCTTCTTTGATTCTGGTGTCATCGAGAAAAAATCTATTCTCAGATACACTCGTGCACTAACATGCGTACACACAAACGGGCACACGCACGCACACTCACGCACACGCACGCACGCATACACACACACGCACGCACACACACATACACGCACACACACACACACACACACGCACACACACGCACGCACACACAAACTATTCGAATTCACAAGCATATACTCACACGCGTACACACATATGCACATTCACATACATATCAAAACTGAAATATGGAATGTAAATGGAAATATCTCATGCCAGAAAAGTTTAAAGCTACTCACCAAGATATACGTATGTGTGCCGTCCCACTAAATTAATCCTTTATGTTTGTTGTTTACACCATCTTTTTATTATGTAGTTTAGTGGTAGAAATTATGATAGGGCCCCTCCGAAAATTTAAGGGTTTTTGGTAGGAGATATCATTCAGATAAGAAACGAAAAATCTAAATCATGGGCAGCGATCTCAGTAGATGTCGTTTTTATTGGCATAAGCCACGAATTAGAGGGACCTTATAATATGATTATGGATTTCGAAAAAGTAGCTCATAACGGATTTCTGGAACCGTTTCCTTGGTCGAATTTGGCATGCTGCTTGTTTCATTTAGGACAAAATGTGTACAAGCATGTTGTGCAAGAAGGACTAAAATGCAGATATTACGAAGATGAAAGCTTTAGTCTAAAAATGCGGTGTTTTGTTGCCCTTGCCTTTCTGCCGGTTAATGATGTTGTAGATGGATGTGAACAACTTGTAGATGATGATGATATTCCACAGTCAATTGTCTCCTATTTTGAAAATGATTATATCGGACCATCTAGAGGAAGAGTACAGAGGAGGCGACGCCTTGAACCTTGATTTCCATGTTTGGAATCGATATTTGGGAATGTTTGGGATTGATGGTTGACGAGGATTGCTCCAGCTACAAATAGATTAGAAGCTTACCACAGCGTGCTGAAAAACGCAGTGAATATTAGTCATCCAAATGTTTAGAAACTTGATGTGATTAAATGTGAGGAAAGATTTACCAGTACCAAATTGCAGAAATTTATGCAAGAAGAATCAAGCCAAAAGAAAAAAAATACAGATATGAATCTGCGCATAAAAATGTCATGGAAAAAGATGATCCAAGCCGAAAATTTTTTTTTTTTAAAGCAATTGCACACCATCTTAAATTTTAAGAAAAAATAAATATGTAATACAGCAAACCTTAAAATAAACGTTTTTTAATTCAGATATTCGTTCTTCCATTTTTCCTATGATCTCAACGAATTGATTGACAACGAATTGACCTGGGAATGAATTGACCAACGACGAAGTAACTGGGGACAAATTAAACGACAACAAATTGCCGTCGACGAATTGATTGGGACACCATATATATATTTATATATGTAGTAGCGGACGCTTGCTAGTGTGCTAAGCAAGTGGGACTGAACTGGAAATCACGTGATTGCGAAAAGACCTTCCTAATCATACAGACATACATTAATATCGCGTTGTCCTCATCTCATAGTGAGTTTTAGTTAGCTTTCTAACATTTTCCACATTAAATATATTAGTATATTTAATGCGGAGAATTGTCTGTCTGTCTATCTATCTGTCTGTCTGTCTCACCGCATTATTAATTTTAGATAGGCATTTTCTAACGTTCCGCTCCTTAAATACAGTAACACCGATTTAATTATAAAATGTACACATAACACACACCCTCGACAAATGTTTACTGTCTGAGGTAGATGCTAATACATATATCGAGAACAAAAATAGAATTAAATCTGTTGACGTTTACGTCTATGAAACATGTGATATACATCTTACCTTAATGAATAAACTTGGACTCGTGAAATACGGAGCAGTATCAACGCGTCTCATTAATCGGAATAGCAGCTTTGGGCCCCAACATAGCAAAAAGATCAAAATAATTGCAAGGAGCATTTTGATCACCTGAAACGAGACAAGAAAAAGGCGAAGAATGAAAAGACAATTTTCGTTTACAATTCTACATTTATAATAGATTAAACGAAACGCAAACAAATAGCTTCTATCTATCTATCTATCTATCTATCTATCTATCTATCAATCTATCTATCTATCTATCTATCTATCTATCTATCTATCTATCTATCTGCCTGCCTGAGTAAAATAGATCAAAAGATTAAGGAACGGGCTTGTTCCGGGATTCGAAACCCTAACCTCAAACAATTGTACAATTGCACTTTGCACATTTCTCAGCACTATTTGCTGACGACATCTTAGGCTTAACTGATTAAATTTCTAGTCAAAATCAGGCCTGCAGTTGAAAAGAAATAAGCATTCAGGTGACCGAGACATCAGTAAAACAAGTGGATCAGCCAACGAGAACACTGGGCGACTGTCAAGCAAAACAAGTGACCAACACACTTGATAAATAAATAAGGTTTGCAGAAAATCAACCAACCAGGACACTGGGCAAGTATTGGTCAAAAACGCGATCAAAACTGTTGATAAACAAGTGACATCATCAGTAATCCATATTTTGATTTGGCAGTAATCCAGAAAGATGGATTACTACCAAATCAAAATATGTGGCCAGAACATCCGAAAACAAATTACGTATTCAGACACTCAGCCATCCCAAACTCTGGGCCACAGGTGGACGAAAATAAGTGACGTCACTGAGTTTATAACCAATCAAGACTTGAACTTATATATTGAAAACTTATATATACAGAGCAGTTTCATCTTGAAAAACGGTTCAAGTTATCACCAGCAAAACCAAAGACGAAAATTTCCTCTTCATGTTCTACGATAGAAATTGTAAAAAATCCATTTTTCTATGCTTTTTCTTACTTCTTAAAAAGACTCCATTTTATCTAATTGTTAATATAACTTCATCTATAAAACTCTCAATCATGCACTATTGTTATGAAATTCTTTGAATATTTGAACTTCTATGATTTTATTTTACTATGAGATTCGATGAATATTTAAATTTGTACGAACGTTGGATATTTTAAGCATGGTTTATCGAATTTTCTACTCTGCTTTCAATTTCTTTGAAAAATTTTTAATATTTACCGTTGGAAAGCAAAAAAGTTGTTCAATCCGGTATGATATTTTGATAAATTCTCAGAAAATTTAAAACCTACAACGCACGCGTGTGCGTAGCTGAATTAAATTTGGGTAATAACCCTGTAGCATGCTATACAAAGCTCGTCCGCATTTATTGGCTACCTGATGCCATCATACAGTAGGAATGCTCTTGTTACTGGATGTACACCAGGAATTCTATAGCATCAGTAGAGCTTATATAAATAGATGAATAAGCGAAAATGGATTGAACTCAAACCACTACTATTGTTTCGACACATTTTTACACTCGTAGTACTATGGGGAGATAATATCCTTAACATATTGTGTAATCACCATCAAAGCTTCAAAATAATGTGTTTCCTCAGGTGGTTATTTTAAATAAGTCCTTCATTTCACGCTGTATGAGAATGAATACCCAAAGCAGTGTGCGCTATTTTCAGCAATTTGCAAACACAATCATACACACACACACACACACACATGCATACATTTTAAAATTTCTTTTGAAGTAAACAATAACCGTGAGTCTAGTAAAGTCTTACGAATGGAATTTTTTGCGATGGAAATTACGTAGAGCGTCCATGTTCTTTGGTGACAAAATTAATCTTCTTCTTCCTATTATAGCACCAACAACTCTCCCTTGAATGCATTTAGTGTAGTCTGCTCTGTTGCACGCATTCGGGTATATTTCCGCCTTGAGGACAACTTCCGCTATTTTGTGCAGCCAATTGTGAAGACCGAGAGAATGTCATGCACGCCTTACTTTCACTTTTAAGTAACCCATTCGAAATACCTTCTGGCTTAACACTATCACCATACTCTTAAGATTCTTTCGAGGTGTTCAAACTGTAGGAGTATTCTTGAGTCGATTCATGGTCCCCTTTTTGTTTCCCGTTTGTCTGTGACAAGCGTGCAACACAGTCGATTGGGATGGTCATTAGAACGTCCGTGATGATGACGACCATCATTGTTATTATTATTATTATTATTATTATTATTGCTGTTGTTGTTGTTATTGTTGTTGTTGTTGTTGTTGTTGTTATTATCATCATCATCATCATCATCATCATCATCATCATTATTATTATTATTATTATTATTATTATTATTATTATTATTATTATTATTATTATTATTATTATTTCACTGCACAGTATTGGTATAAATCCTGATAGTTGTTGTGGTCTTTGCTATCAAGTCTTAACAAAGGCCATAGGCAGAAAGTCCTTCACAAGAATATGAGTTGTTCCAGGAGGTTAAGATTTTGTCTGGTCTTGACACTCAACCGTTTCCGATACTGTGATAGCCGTTTTAGAATTGAACCTAATGACTTGATGCGAACTGATACGACTTTCGTTTTTGCTGCAGAGTATCCCCGCATTAAATCAGCATTTTTTTTAGATCTTTTCTACTTTCTTGTCTGCAAAGTTTGTGTCTGACGGCATTACAATGTCAATTATGTGGCATTCTCTCTTTCATTATGTAATATATGATATCCGATCTCTGGCGTTCAATTGTTCTGTTTGTCTGGATGTCAAAATCCTATAGAATTCATGGTTTACCAAGTTGATTGGAGATTTTTCTGTTACATAATTGTTTCACTGAAATGTAGTATCCTATATCTTGTTTTGCAAAGCAACCAGTGTAAATTAAAACAAACCTTATCACTTTGCTTGCATTCATTCTGAGCTGACATTTTACAAACTGCTATAGTATGTTCAGTGGAGGCACAATGGCCCAGTGGTTAGGGTAGCGGACTCGCGGTCATAGGATCACGGTTTCGATTCCCAGACTAGGCGTTGTGAGTGTTTATTGAGCGAAAACACCTAAAGCTCCACGAGGCTCCGGCAGGGGATGGTGGCGAACCCTACTGTACTCTTTCACCACAGTTTTCTCTCACTCTTACTTCCTGTTTCTGTTGTGCCTATAATTCAAAGGGTCAGCCTTGTCACACTGTGTCACGCTGAATATCCCCGAGAACTACGTTAAGAGTACACGTGTGTGTGGAGTGCTCAGCCACTTGAACGTTAATTTCACGAGCAGGCTGTTCCGTTGATCGGATCAACTGGAACCCTCGTCGTCGTAAGCGACGGAGTGCCAACAACAATAGTATGTTCAAGTGCCGCCTATGTAATCAGAGAATGGAAAATACTCACTGATTCTTTAAGAACAGCATTTCAATAAAACTAACATCATTCTTATATGCTGTTGGTTTTGTTTTTAATTTTACGCTGTACATATATGCACGCATACATACACATATACAGACACACACACGTGTCCACGCACACGCACACACACACACACACACACACACACACACACACACACACACACACACACACACACACACACCCTGAGCAACAAAACTTTACGATCCATAAGTATTTCACCTTATTGTAAACGTACACAAATTTCAAAGCTTTCTGTTCATCCGAAACTTCCCCACAACCTCTGTCCTTTAATTTCAAGCCTCATCTTGAATACCATACTCATATATCGACAACATTGAAGATCCATCATCATTTAGGAACTCATCATTCTTATGTCCTCTGTCAATCACTGTTGAAATAAAAACATATTTCTTGACTAATGATTTAAAAAACTTGATAAGATATAACATTACCTGCCTACGTTTATGTAACACTTCAGCACTTTGTTCTTTGGGCATGCGTTTCAGTACAGGGCATGGGCGGGGTGACTTCTTGTGATCAGGAGTCTGCGTTTGAGGAGAGTCTTTTTTACATGCACCGCCACTAACGCAGTCACCGCTTCCACAACCAGTTTTGTTGGCAGCGCTGTTGCAGCATTCACTACTGCTTGCCCGCTCATTAACACCGGAAGTGGTTGGTGATGCCAAAGTACGGTAATTACGGTTACTGGTCATGCCTTTGAAAGATTGCTTCTGCTTGCCTTCTTCATTAGATTCATCTTGTCGTCTGGAAAAAAAAAATCAACGGGAAATGTTTGTTTTAAGATTAACACATTTTCTACGATATATATGATTATGTTGTCGATATGCTGTAAGTATAATATACATATATAAAATAATGAAACAAAAAACAGTATATTGTTGTTATTATGTTGTTATTGAACTCAGAACGTAAAAACAGACGAAATACCGCTAAGCATTTCGCCCGGCATGCTAACCTTTCTGACAGCTCGCCGCTTTCATACATATATTCTTTTCTACTCTAGGCACAAAGCCCGAAATTTTGGGAGAAGGGGGTCAGTCGATTAGATCGACCCCAGTACGCAACTGGTACTTAATTTATCGACCGCGAAAGGATGAAAGGCAAAGTCGACCTCGGCGGAATTTGAACTCAGAACGTAAAGAGAGACGAAATACCGCTAAGCATTTCGCCCGGCATGCTAACCTTTCTGACAGCTCGCCGCTTTCATACATATATTTTCAGGGTGTTCAGGCTAATTTGACAGTTTGCATAAAAGGCAAAGAAAACACAATATTCTAAGTAACTTTCACTTTCTAAAATGATGAATCTTAATGATGAATCTTAAGTTATGCAGCTAGCTGTGCTGTCATAACTACCACACTGTTTCACTTCTTACTATCAAAGTGTTTTGATACTGATTGAGTGGTTTGCCATCGTTAATTTCCATTTAATCACGTGACCAGCGTTTAAAATAAAAACTGCGTATTTTGCTGGCAGCTCTCTTTAAAAATGTTTATCCTCCTTTCATATGTAAACAATGAAATTAAATGAAAATGTATTTCTCGCAAAATTTATAACAAAATTTACACACACACACACACACACACACACACACACACACACACACACACACACACACACACATATATATACATACATATCTGCTCACAAAATAAAATTTCAAATAATAAATGTCAACTACATACACACACATTTGTGTATATATATTTAAGCATGTATGTATAAATATGTATATATTATATACATATATATGTATGTATATATGTATGTATGAATGTACGTTTATATATACATATACACACATATATGTATATATGCATAAAACGTATATATATATATATATATATATATATATATATATATATATATATATGCGAGTAAAAATAAATACAAAAAAGGTCTTTTTTTATGATTGTGTATAGAGGAATATATTATTTTGTTTAAAAGAGTTCCAACACTGTCTGTTTTTTATGTTTTATTTATATTCCTGCAGAACCAATGTGGGGTATAGAATATGGAATATACAATATATAATATAATATACAATATATAATATAAAATAAAATAAAATAAAAATGGATGGCACCATGAAAGAAAGTATTGAATGTAGATGAAATATTGAGTGTTCAATATAAAGGATCAAATATATAAATATATAAATATAAATATATAAAGGCGACTCGAGTTTCAGGGCTAGTTCCCTTCGTCATGGCCGGTATGACAGACTTTAACAGACTGTATATATATATATATATATGCACACGGTCTTTGGGCTAAATTTGACAGTTTGCATAAAAGGAAAAGAAAACAATATCCCAGCCAAAAGTGAAAGTATTTAGAAACAATCGAAAATATCAACTCGATTATGGCTGGGAGATAAAAATTTCCTCTAAATAGTCGTTCTCAGCTTCCATCACGCTTTGTAGACGGATTCGGAACCTGGCGCATGCGTTCCTCATTGTATCCCTGAGAAGATCTTCGGAAACTTGAAGGCTCAAAGGTCTATTAGGTTCAAAACTTTTCATGCACCGCTCGTATATAAGTGATAATTCAAATGAGGGAAGAAGTTAAATTGACATTACAATTGTTTCCGTAAACGGACGATATCATTATTTCATATCTTATACAATGCTATGCAGTTCATAGAACGTGGTGTAATACAGGCCGTAATGTCTGGAAATATCTGATAATAATCCTGCAGTCTATTTGCTTCCTGGGATCTTATGATCTGAAGGCACGATCGACCAAACGAAAATCTCGAGATGAGTTCGTTCGGGCGTATTTACAATATGCAAATAGAAATAACTCTTGAAGCTTTTGCTTGACATCTTTTATAAGTTTTAAGAAAATTAATCCTAATAAAAGACATAGACGTTAATCCAAACTAAATAAAATCAAAATGAAGTCGGCTGGAAGTTATTACATTGATCAAAGCGTTGCCCGTTGAACGACGGTCAACGATTTAATGACGTTCACGGTCACATTAGCATTTAGATTGGGAACTAGGATAATAAATTCTAAATTATGAACCCACCCACCCCATTCCTCATACAATCCCATCGAAACAACGCACACACAGACATACAGAAATACACACACTAACGTGAAGTGGCTTCCATGTACACATACATATACTTAATTATAATCCCAGCATGACCGCACACATATTATACATAAAGACATTAGTATAACGTTATACGTATAAACACACACATACGTGTTCACATCCACGCCCACACGCACGCTCATATATATATATATGTGTGTGTGTATATTAATACAAATTGTACATATGTGTAACTATAAAGAATCCAGACAGAAAGAAGGAAGTGGAGACAGGTAGAAAGTGCGGGTACGTGTGTAAGTATGTATGCACGTATGTATGTATGTATGTATGTATGTGTGTATATATATATATATATATATATATATATATATATATATATATATATATATATATATATATATATATATATATACCAGAGTAAGCACATAAATGCGAAGCAAGGTGGAAAAAATAGTACTCGAATACTAGAGGTAGAGTAATATCTTTTATTAAAAAGCTGCGAAAATATCACGAAAACTGTTACTCAGAGCTTTCACGCTCCCGTTCGTCGGACAGTTTTGTTTAGAAACTGTCCGACGAACGCAGACGAACGCAGACACGCCGTTACACGTTACATAAAATACTAGAAAACCACCGCTTGCATATCTTTTTGAAGGACAATATATTATAAGCAGCTCACCTATCCACAAAATTATAATTAGCTGTATGTAAAGTGATCGGTAGTCTTCGTGAAGTGTGTCATGAACCGAATGATTTGATTAAATTAAATTTTTAAAATAATGCACCAGCTGGCTTTATAAAATTTCATTCAAAAATTTTCAATTAAACGCCATCTACTTAATTCCATCAATTTTTTTAAATATTCAAATTCATGCTTTTTATGGGCGATCGAGAATAATGGAAGGGAGAGAAAAAAAGGATTATCACAGCAAACAACGTCACGCTAAATGAACGAGATTTTAAACGTTATTTTGTTTATTGACCAAGCGACACCCAAAATGATGGAAGATCGCTTGTTTAAGAGAATTGACTACAACTCCCTACAAATGCGCACCAACGGAAGAGGGATGCATAGATGCGTTATCTGCAAGTTAAATTTTGAAATGCGGT
Source organism: Octopus bimaculoides (assembly GCF_046866305.1). Lineage (NCBI taxonomy): Eukaryota > Metazoa > Mollusca > Cephalopoda > Octopoda > Octopodidae > Octopus > Octopus bimaculoides. Next base: position 91,110,527 of record NC_142937.1, on the reverse strand, counting down.
TACGAGTGTGTGTATAGATATATTATAAATCAATTGAATTATGTTGGGTCACCGTCTTCTGCTATGAACCATAGAAGACGATGCTCCAGAATGGCCACAGTCCAATGAGTGAAACAAGTAAAAGATAAAAAATGTTGCATAAATATATATATATATACACACACACACACACACACATATATATATATATATATATATATATATATATATATACACACACACACACACATATATATATATATATGTGTGTGTGTGTGTGTGTGTATGTATGTATGTATGTATGTATGTATGTATACATACACATATATGCTTACATACATGCATACACACATATCTATCTATCTATCTATCTATCTGTGTATTTTTCCCTTGTTTACAATTAAAAATTAAAATAAATAAATAAATAAATGCGCCCTTTTAAAGCCTAGCCAGGCTCATGGGCCCGGTTTCCCGGTTTCAATGGCGTATGTGTTCCCCGGCTGGACGAGACGCCAGTCCATCGAAGCGTTACTCATTTTTGCCAGCTGAGTGGACTGGAGCAACGTGAAATGAAGTGTTTTGCTCAAGAACACAACGCGTCGCCCAGTCCAGGAATCGAAACCACAATCTTACGTTCATGATGCTGACACCCTAACCCCTAAGCCACGCGTCTCCACCTTGTTTCCAATTAACACGGAAAAAATAAACAGTC